>NC_051177.1:167189674-167269804 GCF_013339695.2 Rhipicephalus sanguineus
TGCCGATCCGTGCTCTAAGTGCCAACAATGCAAAAGCGTAGGCGGTCGACGTATAGGCAGCAACGAGCCCTGCAATTCAAGCGCATGGAAACGGACACCTGTGACGAAAAGAGCCTCGTCTCATCCGAAGATGCGAAAGCTGCGGAGATAAGCGTACTCCGCCGTTTAGATATCGTGCAAGGCCTGGTCGATTCATCAACTTTTGCGCAAAGGCGGCTGCCTGTTTTTTGCGAAGAGAAAGCACCACCGAGCTTGGCGAAGGTTCGGATTCGTCACGTTGAATCGATTTAACATGCTGTAGTCTTTGTAACAAAACTTTCTGACATTGCTAGGTGTACTCCTTCTGCGCTGTGGCGCCAAATGTACACTTCGTCCCTGTGACTTCGCATAATGCGAACATTGGTACTTGTATAGTACTCCTCGACTTAACGCGCAGTTTGTTTTTTTATTGGCGTTAGTTTACCCTGCGGCATCAATACACATTACACAAAATGGTGCAGCTGTGTTTCCTCCACGAAGTCCAGGAGGGACCTATGGTTCGGACCCTATATCCATCGCTGCAGGTCCGGTGGCCTGGTGCGCAGTTATCTAGCTAATGAAATAGAAGAACTATAAAAAGAAACGCGGTCGCGATATCGACACTAATATGAGCGCGTGCTTCATATGCGCGGACATCATATCAGAATACTTGTCGATATTGCGAATGAGCACATGTGAATGCGATTTTTGGATAAAATTATTAACCAAAGTGTGGAACAAATAGGCTTTTTTTACACGTAGATGTGCTGTAGGTCTGCTAAACAGAAAGCGGCAGCTCTTCACTAATATGGTTAGCTTTCAATAAAATACCTTCACTAAAATGAGACGACGAAAGCAGGCAACCACTCAATTTCTTTGCAAGAATTCTGCTATTAAACGTGCCCAGAGGAATCTTTCAAAAAAACGAAACTTAAATACCTCGCCTGGTGGCAATTTGTTTGGCTGAATATAATAAACACCCTGGGAACAAGGATAACGCTGTGGGAACCAGGCTCTGGGAGCTGCCCGCGAAATAGCGCTAGGAACGGGCAACCCCAGCAGCGGTTAACGAAGTTTATTCACGCTGTTTATCGGTCCATCGCTATAGCTGAAGTAGTGTAAAATAAGTATTTTTTATTTGTAATTCACATCTTCCTTTGTAACATGGATATACAATGTATGTGCAATTTAACAAAAAAATTAAGGGAAAATTTCGATCGATATTTGGCGCCAGACGATGAAAGAAAATTGCGTTCGCAGTATAACAAAACTGCTACGGTAACTGCAATTCCTCCAGCATATTCGACACCATCTGTGGGGGCGGAGACGAAGCCTACAGCCTTCGTGTAGGTTAGATTGAGTTTTCGGTATACTCACGGAGCCGACCTAGAAATGAAACCATTGTCCTCAGGCAACCAAATGGGTCTCCTGAGCCGGGGAATACAATCATGGGAACGCACGCTTTTTGTTCGTATCAAAGTCGAAAACTGATGTAAAAGTTCGAAAATCCCATTTGTGACGTCGGCCGCCCTTCAGTTTTGCAATGATGTAACTCACGACTACCTTGGATATTTTTTTTATTTGGCTTTGTGCAGTAAATTGAAGGCCACTGTATTTCGTTACATGCGTGAGCAAGGAAAAAAGAGGGAAAATATTTGTGCCACTTGCAATGTTGTGTTGCCGTATTTGAGTGTTTAAAAGTTGTAGTGTATACTAATTCTTCCATATAAAGAAAAGCTTAGCTTTTGTATTTCAGGTTGTCCGATGGTTGATGAAGTTTTCCATGTTTTCTCCCACCGTAATGTGTCAGAAAGATGAAATTTGCTATAGGCAAAATGTGTGCGTTAAGTTTTGCTGCCCAGTTGTTGGTTCTTTTGACGGCAATACGCACACGCCTAGTAAATTCTTCTCCTGTGAGGTAATCATCGTGCTTTTATAAGCAGTGGCTGGCAATTTCGACGAGGTGACATGACTATTCAACGTTGAAAGATCGATAGCTATGGCACTTAACCGCTAGCGTCTCGCACCTACTTCTTCCCCCTAGACATTGCTGGTTATTTCTGGGCATGTCCCGTATTCCTCTGGATATGATTGCTTGTGTGGCAGAAGAGCTCTTTAATGAAACGATATAATTATCCAGCGCATGTTCTTCTCACAGCAGAGACATTGACGTCCTGCCATATTTAAAATGCCGGGTTCAAGTAGCAAGCCGTTCAAGGTTTCCGTTACGAGCTTTGCAGACGTTCGCTGAAACGTATTGCAAGAGAGCACTCCTGTACATATTGAGGCGCACTTTGAGCGGTTGCCGGCACTGCTGGGGTAGGTAAGAGTATGAATGTTGGTCACTGCACCGTCCACTCTGGCCGCGAGAGTGACGGTATAGTTTCTTTTAACATAACGTGGGCATATATTACTTCCAATTCTGCCGAGCGAAATACCCCAAGCGTGCATATGGCATTCGCGATGACCTTGCGCGTAGCGGACGCGGAGTCCGGCCGGAGCTCGCCGGTGATGTTCACCACCGCAACGCCGGCGTTATCTTATCGCGGTCGCAATTGAGCGAACCCGCACTCGATGCCGCCAGGCTGAATCAGCGCGCCTCGCCGGCGACATTCCTACTGCATCGTTTCTCATCCCCCCCACCCTCCCCCCGTATCTCGGCGCCGGTGGACGTCGTCCTAATATTCACGCACTTGTCTTTAGCTTATTAGAACCGGCTCGCGCCAGCTAGTGTGTTTACCTGGCTCGAGGAGCTCTCCTCGGTAGTTTCGTTTTCTGAAATACACTGGCGTGAAAATTGGGCTCATCGCCATCCCGACATGTGTGCAAGTAGGCCCTCTCCTGGTTGCCGCCTAGGCAGCCTGCATGGGCGCGGTCGTGCGGACCTTGAAAGATAACGGGAGCGTCGTGTCTGCGTTGCGGGATGTTGCAGGCTCTTGGCGACGCCAGAATCTTCGGTCCCGTTATCGCGGCACCGGTACTGTTCGGCGGAGGCTTATCGTACACGTATTCCCGAAGGTGAAGGTTGGTACTTTCTGCCCGCATTGCTTTCTTTCGCTATCTGACGTCTTTTGTGACCTGCGCGTGATATACTGAGACTCCAGGCGGATGCAGCCATTTTCACTTGGAGAATCCAGTTCGTCGGTCTCGGGCTTGTCACTGATACACAAGTGTTTGCTCAGCTAAGCATCTCACATTAGCTTTAATGTGGTCGCTCACCACCATCGCACTAGTTTTGTAACAATACGCGATCAGTTATCACTAGCTAACGCATTTCGGGTATGCTGAAGGAAGAAAGGCGGTGTCGTTAACGAAGTTTCAGTTCGTTTGCTACCCTACCCTGGAGGAGGGCAAAGCGCTCAGAAGTGGAAGGAAAGAACGATACGTTGGTTGTATTGATATTCCATACTTTCGAAAACGGCGATATGCAACAAAGGAAGTATGCGACTAGTACGTACGTCCTATTCTTCTGGTTCGCACCTTTTCTTTTTTTTCGTGTATCTCTTCTCACGAGAACGAAAGGGAGAGGAAGTTATTCGCACGCGCATGTGAGTTCACCGCTCAAAGACGGCGTCAGAGTTCAGTGGTTGGTTGGTTGCAAAACTTTATTGAGGTCCTGCAAGGCGCGCGTCAGCACGCAGCGGGCGACTCCCACGTCGGGACCGTCAGGCCAAGCCTGCCGGCCACTCCGCGGCCTGCTGGACGGCCCAGAGCTCGTCAGCCAGGAGGGAGCTGCGGAGGGCCGCCTACCACCTGGCCGAAGCAGTAAAAAGGGCGTCTTTTTGTCCCACAACAGTGATCGTCATTTGTTTTGCCTTCCTTTCCTTGCACTATCGCCGCGCGCCCGGCACTTTCTGGTCACGAACGACATGTGCGCTATCAGCGTGACATAGCATTCTTGGTAGGATAGTGGCCAGCGCCGAGTTTTCAAGAAAGGAAACGCAAGCAAGCCAGATGACGGTTGTTATTGTGGGACAGAAAGACGCCCTTTTTACTCGATCTTTTCTTAGAGTGTATGTGTAGTTAAAAAAAATGCGGCACGGCTCTTTCTCGCAGCTCGAATGACTCAATAAGCCTATGGTCCAGTGTACATTTTTGTTCTTTGAAATATATCTTTCAGTTGGCTGCCACGCAATGGCTGTCTCTCGTTGTCAAGAGCAACATGCACGTATACTTTGCATGATCCCGTCACACACAGGACAAATATCTCTCCGTGTAAATAGTGCGCTCTGACGTTTTCATCACGTGTTGGGCTTCGGTCGCATGACGCAATGCTCCCTCCTAACTTCCTCCATGCCTCTCGGCGCTTCACATCTCTTATCTAGAATGACTCGCTAAGCGCAGCGCACACGCATTTCACGAGCTCATGCAGTCGCCCCGCATACATGGAACTGCGTGGAAGACGGCGGATGCGCTTTTGCTCGTTCGCGATCGAACTGCGGGTCAAAATCGATGAATTGCTGCTCGGTCTTGTGCAGCACGCTCACTGGCCTTGCAGCGCAGCCATACACTACGGCCAATACGGGAGTGCCCGCTTGCACGCAGCAGACTCGCATAACCTGGCACCGTGAGCTGCAAACTTGGCACGGTGAATGAACGGAGGAGCGCCGTTTCGGTTGCGATAACAGCCTGCGTAAGTTACCGGCAGCAAGAGCATAATTGTAGGTTTCGCCGACTGCGCTCGGCATGTTTTCACCTCGGGCGCTTTACACACGTGTATGAGCCATGTCGCTATTTTACGTTGCGTAGGCTCGCCCCGTCCATCGTTCCCTCAACCACGGACGCCAACTCGTTTCAATTTGAGCCAAGACGGGGCCGCGCCATGCGACGCACAGCACCGGCATGCATACGGCCTCTATGCACTTGATAGCACAATGCGCCCGCCGTTTCAGCGTCAGTCAATAATGCGCAGGGGTGTGTCCAAAGACCCAGGAATGTTGTTTGCGATTAAATGCCGAGCCAGAGCATCACGCGTGCGAGCACGCTCACCAGAGCGCATGTGCTACGTGCATCTAAGAATTCACAGAGTAATTCGCGCACTAGAAAACTATGTGCGGCGTGGGCGAACTATCGAAAGCGATTGCTCATCTTGTACCTATACATACTACGTGGTTCGCTTGCCATTCCCACTTTCGTGGAATGAACTACTGACAGTTGCAAGTTTCTTTGGGAAAACAGTTCTGTAAATTGAGCGCGAGGATGCTTGATGCTGCTCAAGGTCGATTTCCCCAATGAACAATAATGCGGCAGCACACTGCTGCATTGTTCATTTCGTGCGCTAGTATAATGCCGCCTTATACTGTTGATTGGTGAAAGCGACCTAAGTCCTGCAGAGCACTGATTGGCCAGAATTATATATATATATATATATATATATATATATATATATATATATATATATATATATATATATATATATATATATAATGAGAACTAACAGACAATAACGCCAAGGAAAGTATAGGGGGTACAGATAACACCCCCTATACTTTCCTTGCCGTTATTGACTGTTAGTTCTCATTGTTATTGTCTAACAAAGATAAACGAGCCCTTACAAAATCATCTCCCTTCCTATATATATATATATATGTGTGTATGTATATATGTATATGTGTATGTATATATGTATATGTATATATGTGTGTGTGTGTGTTTTTTTTTTGGGGGGGGGGGAGGTGAGTGGTTCAAACATAATCTGTTTCTGCGGTCGTTTGTGTGTGAGTGTATGCACGTGAAAATTGTCGGGTGGGGGGTTCGACACCCCCCACCCCTGGCGACGCCACTGCTGATTGGCCCTCATGTATTTGTGAGTGGCATGCGTGCGCGTGGCCAATCTCTTTCGAGTATCTACTGCAGATGCACTCGGGCAGCCTCAAGTGTCCTCGCGCTCAATTTAAAGAAACGTTTTCAGACGCCAGTCGAAAGAGAGACTATCGTCAATAGTTCATTCCACGTTTCTCCCAGTGTGAACGACAAGGGAAGCATTTATTTATAGGTAGCCCTGTTGCATTTCCCCCTTCTTTATTCATTGTAAGCAGGCGAACTTGAAGGGAATGTAGTCGGCAGAAATTTACATCCTCCCTTTAAAACAACCTCGTCACGAAACACGGTGCATTAAAGGGACCGGCACAACAATAATCACCGTAAGTTGCACGCACTGATGAAAAGTTTCACTGAAACGTGCAGTGTTTTCACGTTCGACGAAGATTGTTTCTCGCAGCTATTGGCCTCGAGGCCCACCACTGGAAACGCCGGCGCCACCGTCGGCGTGACGTGCTTGGCAGGATCACGTGGTCTCAGCGGCCGCGTCGGCTGCCTGTGGCGCACTGCCGCGTGCTTTGAAAACGAGTTTCAAGTCCCACATGCGCTGCGGTCCGTTCAAATTCGGAAGTTCCCTACTGAAAATTCCTATATATACAGGACCCATACATATGATGTTATTGGATACAGGTCGTATAGGGGATACAGGTTTATAGGTGATATAGGTTGTATAGGTGATATAGGTCGTATAGGTGATATAGGTCGTATAGGTGATACAGGTAGTATAGGTGATACAGGTAGGTGGATTATATGGGTGTTACAGGTGATATGGGTAATATGGGCCGAATCAGCGATTTGGGTCACAAATGACGTGCAGCAAAGGAACATATTGATAAGGACATGCCAGTTTATGAAGCGTATAATAAAATCAAATATATACAGCAATTCAAGCTGTAATGATATCTCGCAGCAGTCTAATTATAAGAATGTAAGAATTCACTGTTGCACTTACATATATACTTAAAGAAAAACGATCAGGCAAGAATATTTGGTAACTGATTATTTATTTAAATCTTTAAGCATTTCCGCAATAAAACGGTTCATCTTTTTCAAACGTTCAGCTCCCGGCACTTCGTTGGGCTTCTCGGCCACATACTTGTTGAAGGCATCTGTGGAATAATGAGCAGGAATGTGAAGGAATTTTAAGCACTCATAAGTCCACATGTATGGTAAAAATGAATGTCATTACATTAAGCGAAATTAATGAAGCATGAAATACTCACTTGCATGAAATACTCCTTCTTAGCCCCTAGTTGACACAGTTAGCAAAAACAGGTGGTGTACACTATTGTGTACATAGCGTGTCATAGGGTTAGAAGAGGACGGTTTAATGATGTAAACCACAATAGTTACGTAGTTTCATACTGATACAACATCCAACGCACAATACTTTTTTTCAGTTTTCATGACTTTCGAGTAGAACGTACGAAGGCAGTGAAAATGATAAACTTACCTTCAAAGATAATCAACAGAGGCGCGTGATTTGGATATCCAGCAAATACAGAAAATGTTGATGGCACATCATGGTGACGGTATCTGTCTCGGCAGCTTTGCAGAAGGGAAGCTGCGATGGAGTCTTGCATGTAGGCTGTGGTGTCCATTTTTCCGCAGGAAAGTTGCGATGCTAGGTCTGGTGAACAACCGTTCCGCCGAAACAAACTTCCATGTACGGCCACAATTGCAGCACATGAGTGAAGTATGTTCTTCACTCTTTCGCTGATAGCCTGTGCACATCGCGGTACTCGATGTCCACGAAATCAGAGCAAGAGAGATCGCAAGTTACGAACACGTCCGCACTCGTGACGCTGGTGAGCAATTCTGAAGAAGGAAGTGCGGCGCGGAGGGATACACAACAAGAACTAAAGTGACCGTCAGAAATTTACACTGGTGTAACTGCCAATAAATTCTGCGAAGCTTATTTGTGAACTATCAAGTTTTCATGGCGAAATATTAGCACCCTATAAAATACAAATTGATCTTTTCTCGCGTTATTTTCTTGATCGCAACAGTAGACGGGCCTCCTTGCACCTGTGCAGCGAAAGTTTGCGACATGCGTTCTCAGAATTCTTCTCTTCCCCCCTCATGGTCTCGCCACGTGCAAAGACTACCGCCCGCGACTTACCAGACAGGCGAGTTTCGGAACAATAGGGCGCGCCTTTTCCCCCCACGGTCGGGAGAGCAGCTTAAAAATGCACGACCGTTGAAAGACGCGTTCGTCGAATCCGCATTCTTTTCGCGTAAGCCGGCTACCACGACGTGTTTTATCCCCATTTTTATCGTACTTCTCATGAATAAATAGTAATAAAATAATAATAATAAAGACACTGCCTGTCAAAGCATTGAATACACATTCCGATAAACATTGAATCAAGGGTACTTTTGCTAATTTTGGAAGGCAGCATTTTAGCGAATCATTGAAGCAAATGCACGTGTCGCACTTGACCGCGACACGATCCGTCTACACAGTTCAGAAACACGTGCGCCGCACAGTCAGTGCCTGAAAGCATATGCTTGCATGCAGTTTTATGTAATGCAATGCTGCTCCACTTAGTGCTGTAACTGTATCCTCAAGTTTGGTTTATGCCTAATTCAGGACCCTTATTAACGAACGTGTCTTATAAAAAAATGGAAATATATGCGTAAGAGAAAACTGCAGCCAATAGTGGTGCTGGCCATATGACGCGCACACACACACACACACACACACACACACGCACGCACGCACGCACACACACAATAAGTTTTGTGAATTCTACCCCAGAAGCTAATGTAGGTGTCAACATCCCTCATTGAGAGCGCTCAATACTAGGTCAATTAAATGTGTAGTGACCGTGGGTCAATTAAAACTTTCTTAATGTATGTCAATTAAAAATAAAATGAGTGAGAGTCAACTGAATATTTCAAACCTAATGTCAATTCAATGTTTATTGAGGGCACTCATTAGAAGCTGCCGTTTAATTGACCAGCTATTGAGTCAAAAAGGCCTCGGTTCGGGGTCAATTGACACGCAAAGTGCATTTTTGTAAGGGGTGCGCGTGCAAAAAGATGTTGTACGAGGTGTAGATGAAAGCAGATGATAATGTGCTGCACTGCCACTTGTCAAGATAAAAAATAAAAGCCAGCTGGTTCGAGAGCTAGAGTGAAATGAAAGGGAATTTGAAAGATAACATTGAGAATTAGGTGCTGTCCTGCCACTTATAGAGATAAAAAGGCGAACTATTGATCAGGATGAGATTGTGACAGGTTTGAATGAGAGCGGATGAAAGAAAACAACTCCTGTGTTGATCCTATATGCCGCCATATAGGTCCTGGCCGGCCCTATCTGTATCCTATAACCGCCATATGGGTCCTCTGGAGGTACTATTTGAGTCCTATATACCGCCATATGGGTCCTCTGTAGGTCCTACTTGCGTCCTATATACCGCCATATGGGTCCTGTTTAGGTCCCATTTGGATCCTATATACCCCCATACGGTCCTATACAATTCCTATATTTAGTCCTGTAAGTCCTGTATAAAACCATACGGATCCTGTATGAAACCATATAGGTTTTTTCAGTAGGGTTTTCTCTCATTTTCTACTCAATTGAAACCATTGTAATAGAGTGGCTGCCTCCGAAGGCGACGAACATGGGGCTCTACCGCTCGGTGCCGCAGTGCCGCGCTTACGCAAAGGAGCCCAGTGTCAGACTGCACTGGTAACCGCGGGACAAGAAACAGCGTGAAGCATGGGTTGTAAAGCTAAGAACCGGCAAGTAGCCATCCGCTACGAGTCTTGTGTGCAACGAGCACTTCCGCGACGAAGACTTTTGTTACTACGTCGGGCCTGCGATGTTCGGTGAGTAGCAGACAGCGCGCACTGACACGATGGCGCGCGCGCTTTCCGCCGGCAAATGATGCTTATCTGCCACAGGATGGTAAAGGCGCTACCTTTTACCACGTGCGATGCCATCTCAGAACCCTCCAATGCGACCTCTTGATCGTTGGCCCCGTGCTCAGCGTCCACAAAATCGGCTGCAGATGCGCAAGTCATTGTTTAGATACGTCGAATTAAAAAACGCACAGGGTCCCTTATGCATTCGTTAAAGATGACTAGAAGGCGAAAGCCATCTTCTTCTTGTCAGTCGATGTACTGATTCTCCCGCTCCCCCCTCCAAAAGCGTTCTGCACCTAACGCGGTTTTGTACGACCTCCGTGACCGATCACGGAGGCAATGCAAAGCGACCGTGACGTGTGAATACGTCATAATGTGACGTCACATTATGTGACGTCATAATGACGCTACACATTTTGGCGATCTGTGACGTCATGATGACGTCATATGGTGACACCATCACGTGACGATTATTTTTTGCATCACTCGTGTTGACGCCGCCGACGCGGGACGCCGACAGGCAACCTTCCCCTTTGAGGAGGCATGCATTGCTTCATAAGCTACATAAATTTTGCATTGCCTCCGTGATCGGCCCACCGGCCAACCCCATGTATTTTCTTGGAGACATTTGTTTACGTGGGAAAGATGCCACCCTGTTGGCGTTAGACACGACGCTGCTGCCAAAATTGCTGGGGTACACGCCAAATAATTGCTATCCTGTTTTGCGGTTGCTGGTTGCTGCCATACCTTCTATTTTATTCACCGCTATTTCAAGTTCATGTGGGTCGTAGTTCACAGCCGACGTTTGCAGAACAAGTCCGGCAAACGTTACTGTATTTTCTTTCTTTTCCTAGGCGTCGCATGCTACTACATGCTCGGTCTCGGTGACTGGTTCTCCTTCCACCAGTAATCTCGAAGTGGTGAAGCTTTGGTCTATGAATTTGTTGATGACAGAGAGCGGCAAGTTCACTGGAATGCAAACGGAACGATAATTAAGGAGCATTAAAAAAAGACGTCGCATTTGCTCACGTTTTGTGTGAGCACCAAACGAAACGAATGCGCTGAATAAAGAAACAGAAGCAGCGGCATTTGCCAGCTGAGAAGACCGATCAATACGCAGTGCGAGACAACTTGTCAAATGACATTGAAACGTACACGAATTTAGAACGAAAAAAAAAAAAACCACTGAATCGTCGGGACGGCAGATCACAAAGTTGCCATGCGCACCGAAGCCGCAGTTGTAAGGAAATTGTTTTTGAACTACTTTGATAGCGTCCACGCAACAGTAGTTGTTTGTTTACTCACAAATTCTCATATTTTGCGGCCGAAAGTTCACAACGCGGTGCCAAAACGCGCTCGTAGCAAAAGCGAAACCATCAGTACGAACATACATGCAGACGCTCATACATGAAGAGGCACCGTCAGTCGTCGCGAACCCGTGCGATCGCTGGCTTGAGGCTTCTTTCTGTTATGCTCCGTTTGGTTATACAGGCAGTCTACTGTAACGAGATATTCCACATAGTTTGCACTCAGCGAGTGACTACCTTTCACGCAAGAAGCCGGTTCAGCTGGGTCTCCAACTCGGTGACAGCGTGAAGCGGGTGCTCGGTTTTCTGCCAAGAGACAGCGACTGCAGACTATCTTGTGCTTTCAGTTCGTCGAAAATGATTATTTTGACAGTAAAGAACACAGTTCATTTCGAAAGTACTTACAGAAATGCCCTGGAGGGCTTCCGCGAGGTGTTTTTGTAGAGCGCCGACAGCAAAACCAATGGGGAGCGCGCCGGCGGTTTCCTGCCTAGCACGCAATCGAGGCGCGTCCGATAGAGGGCGACTCCGTAACTCCTCGAGGCCAATAGTCGCGATAAAGGACATATCGCGCCCCACGCTGCAATATCACTACGGCTATAAATGGCGGTGGCGTTCATCTCGCCACGATTCCCTGTGTCGCAATGCTAGTCTCTCGGCGTTTTGTTATAAACGTCCAGTTTCATTCCCATATTGGTATATTTAATATAGTCCACCTTAATTGTGCTCGCACCTCCCCATTTTATATTTGAAATCGTTGCGTACAATAGCATCCTCAAATACACCGTTAAACTCACTCGCATATTTTCAACTTCTATATTATCTTTTGCCATGACGGCACAAAGGACAGTGAATGTAGAATGCATGCGGTATTCCACGTTTTATGCGTTTTGCAAGAAGCGTAATAGGACGTCAGCATTTCAGTTAGCCGATAGATAAAAGCTTTCTTAATTAGTCCAACAACGCGCCGACGTGTTTTGTTGCCAATAAAAACCTAAGCTCCGGTGCGTGCAAACGACAGTGTTTCCGTGCCCGTCGGTTCTTGTATAATGGTCGCTCCAAATGAGCTTCCAAAGGCCGTCGCTGCGAAAGACGCCGTATGTAGGATAGTGCGCTCTTTCCTTTTGCCTGCATGCGGCTGATGGACCCGTCGAGGTGTCCTCCGACGCGAAATGGTGCGCGAAATCCACCGTGGGGAATTCGATGGCGACGCGGCTTCGATGCAACGTTTCCAGCTGCGCGTGTGATGGCTCGTCGGAGAGCACCAAGGTGTTGCTAACTTTTTTTCTCGCCTGCATCATAACTCTATATATACATGACGGATGACCTAACATTTAGCGGCATTGTCGCATGAAATTCTTCCTACTGCGGGAGTTCATGACGCGTTAATTGTTGTAACATCACTCCAACCAGGCCACATATAAAGGCTTTGTTGACGGCTCAGTTGTACACCACCCTGAAGTGTATGCAGCATTTATTTATTACGCTATAAATAATTATTATTATTATTATTATTATTATTATTATTATTATTATTATTATTATTATTATTATTATTATTATTATTATTATTATTATTATTATTGGCGAAGTACTTGAAGCCTGCTGCATACCTTCGCGGCTTTTCGTGAGAGCGACATGGCACCGCCAAGAAACCCGACCAAATAGAGGCTAACAGCTTAGCCGTAGTAAGGACTTCGCCCTCGGGGTTGATACTCGGGCATTGATTCGACCTGCAGCAGCCAGTTTGGCTTTCTGCCCGCTCACTGCCCCGCCATGGTGGTCTAGTGGTTATGGCGCTCGGCTGCTGACCCGAAGGTCGCGGGATCGAATCCCGGCCGCGGCGGCTGTGTTTTCGATGGAGACGAAAATATTTGAGGCCCGTGTACTTGGATTTAGCTGCACGTTAAAGAACCCCAGGTGGTCGAAATTTCCGGAGCCCTCCACTACGGCGTCTCTCATAATCATATCTTAATTTTGGGACGTTAAATCCCAGATATTATTTCTGCCCGCGCACAGTCGCCGTTATAGTTTCCCTTCGCGTTTTAAGGGCTGGCTTAGGCCGACGAGTCCTCGGATCTGGGAACGCACAAGTAAATAAATAGTTTGCCGCTTGTTTGGACAGGCTGTCACCGCAGCGCAAACACCGCGCAACGTGGCTGCTTTCCGTGTAGCATCCCGTTATATAGACCGCTGTTCAAATGCGCGCCTCGACCATCATTTGCCGAAGAAAAAGAACTGTGACATGTTCCAGAATACACCATCGCTATTCCAGAATAGATGCAGCGATGGCGTAGTGGTAGAGCATCAGCTTCGCATGCAAGAGGTCCGTGGTTCGAATCCCGGTGCCGGACAATTCCCAACCGGATTAAAAAAAAAATCCGCGTGATGATAGAATTGTGCAAAAAGGCCTGGGGTGCGGCCTCACTGGCGACCACAGCCAGCAATGCACTCCCTCACCAGAGCAGGATTGGCCACCCTGGTGTAGTACTTGGCCACTACCTCCCACATGAATACACCAATTAACCCTCGGCCCTCAGTCCCCAGCGGCTACGAAGCAACTGACCAAGGCGGCGGTCAGACCTGCGACGCAGCAGAGGGTGCTAAGAATCTCTGGGTACGGACAGGCCGCCATTGGAATCTGAATTTGGCTACGTATAACGCTAGAACTTTATCTAGTGAGGCGAGTCTAGCTGTACTATTCGAGGAATTGGAGGGTGTTAAATGGGATGTAATAGGGCTCAGTGAGGTTAGGAGGCCACAGGAGGCTTATACAGTGCTGAAGAACGGACACGTCCTATGCTATCGTGGCTTAGCTGACAGAAGAGAACTAGGAGTGGGGTTCCTTATTCATAAAGATATAGCTGGCAATATAGAGGAATACTATAGCATTAATGAGAGGGTGATATGTATCGTAATTAAGTTTAATAAGAGGTATAAGATGAAGGTGGTACAGGCCTACGCGCCTACATCTAGCCATGATGATCAAATGGTTGAACGCTTCTACGAAGACGTAGAATCAGCAATGAGTAAGGCAAAGACACAGTATACTGTACTGATGGGCGACTTTAATGCAATGGCAGGCAAGAAGCAGGCTGGAGATCATGCAGTTGGGGAATATGGCATCGGCTCTAGAAACGCCAGAGGGGAGTTACTAGTAGAGTTTGCAGAACGCAATAATTTACGCATCTTGAATACCTTCTACAGAAAACGGGCTACTCGCAAGTGGACGTGGAGGAGTCCTAATGGCGAAACTAAAAATGAAATAGACTTCATAATGTGCGGCCACCCGGGCATTGTACAGCATGTGGAAGTAGTTAACAAGATCCGATGCAGTGACCATAGAATGGTAAGATCTAGAATTCAACTTGACGTGAGGAAGGAACGGCAGAAACTGATACGCAGGAAGCCGATTAATGAACTAGCTCTGAGAGGGAAAGTTGAGGAATTCAGAGTTTCACTTCAGAATAGGTACGCGGCTTTAACCGAGGAAACCGACCTTAGCGTTGACGCAATGAATGATAATCTGACTAGTATCATCAAGGAGTGTGCAGTGGAAGTCGGGGGTACAGTTGTTAGACAGGACACTGGTAAGCTATCCCAAGAGACGAAAAACCTCATTAAGAAACGTCAAGCTATGAAAGCCTCAAATGCAACAGACAAAATAGAGCTGGCGGAGCTTTCGAAGTTAATCAATAGGCGTAAAGTAGTCGACATAAGAAAGTATACTATGGAGAGAATTGAGCATGCTCTAAAGAACGGAAGAAGCCTCAAAGCTATGAAGACAAAACTGTGCATAGGCAAAAATCAGATGTATGCATTAAGGGATAATGAAGGCAAGGTCACAAACAATATGGATAGAATAGTTGAGGTAGCGGAAGAGTTCTACAGAGATCTGTACAGCAGCCGAGCCATTCAGGATGATAACGTAAGAAGGAGTAATAGCGCAGAGGAATCTGACATCCCACCAGTATTGACAGGAGAAGTAAAGAAAGCCCTAAAGGGAATGCAAAGAGGCAAAGCAGCTGGTGAGGATCAGGTAACATCAGACCTGTTGAAAGACGGTGGAGAGATTATGTTAGAGCAACTGGCCACCCTGTATACGAAGTGCCTCTCGACGGGGAGGATACCAGAATCTTGGAAGAATGCCAACATCATCTTGATCCATAAGAAAGGAGACGTCAAAGACCTGAAAAATTACAGGCCCATAAGCTTACTGTCGGTTGTCTACAAGCTATTTACAAAAGTAATTGCTAACAGAATTAATACGACATTGGAGTTCAATCAACCAAGGGACCAGGCAGGATTTCGTACAGGATTCTCAACAATAGACCATATTCATACTATTAATCAGGTGATAGAGAAATGCGCGGAATACAACCAACCCCTATACATAGCCTTCATAGATTACGAGAAGGCATTTGATTCGGTGGAGACATCAGCAGTCATGCAGGCACTGCGGAATCAAGGCATCGACGAAGCCTATATAAACATAATGGAAGAAATCTACAGCGGATCCACAGCCACTATAGTCCTCCATAAAGAAAGCGACAGAATCCCAATAAAGAAGGGCGTATGGCAGGGAGACACGATCTCTCCAATGTTATTCACCGCGTGTTTACAGGAGGTTTTCAGGGCCCTAGATTGGGAAGAGCTAGGGATAAGAGTTAATGGAGAGTATCTCAGTAACCTACGATTCGCTGATGACATTGCATTGATGAGTAACGCGGGAGACGAATTGCAGCTCATGATTACTGAACTGGATACGGAAAGTAGAAGAGTAGGTCTGAAAATTAATATGCATAAAACTAAAGTAATGTGGAACAATCTTGGTAGAGAACAGCGCTTTGCGATAGGTGGCGAGACACTGGAAGTTGTAAAGGAGTACGTCTACTTAGGACAGGTAGTAACCGCGGAGCCGAACCATGAGAGTGAAATAACTAGAAGAATAAGGATGGGTTGGGGCTCATTCGGCAAGCATTATCAAATCATGAATGGTAATCTACCACTATCCCTCAAGAGGAAGGTATATAACAGCTGCATCTTACCGGTACTTACCTACGGAGCAGAAACCTGAGACTTACAAAGAGGGTTCAACTTAAATTGATGACGACGCAGCGAGCGATGGAAAGGAAAATGATAGGTGTAACCTTAAGAGACAGGAAGAGAGCAGAGTGGGTCAGGGAACAAACGGGGGTTAATGACATCATAGTTGAAATCAAGAAGAAGAAATGGATATGGGCCGGGCACGTAGCACGTCGGCAGGATAACCGGTGGTCATTAAGGGTAACTGACTGGATTCCAAGAGATGGCAAACGCGTGAGGGGGAGACAGAAAATTAGGTGGGTAGATGAGATTAAGAAGTTTGCAGGTATTACGTGGCAGCAGAAAGCACAGGACCGGGTTGATTGGCGGAACATGGGAGAGGCCTTTGCCCTGCAGTGGGCGTAGACAGGCTGATGATGATGATGATGATGAAAATAAGCGGCCCAAGTGAAGTGTGCAGAAGAATGTGCGCAGCTATATGTCTTTCCCTTTTTCTCTGTCGATTCCTAAAGCTGTGAGGCTCCCAAGAACAAGCTTATTCTGTTACACCAAGTATAAATACCAAAATAGGCTTCTTGTATGAAGTATTTGCTTCCACTAAAATTAGATTCCGAGACAAGGTAAGCTTCATCTGTTTTCGAGGCCAAGCATAAGGCAAACGCTGGCTTGTTTGAACATCTTCCGTTGCTTTCTGCTGAGCTTGGCCTTCCACGTAAGACAAAGGAGGGCACTGGTAAGTTAATTTCATACAGGGAAACCCAAAACAATCTATTATAACGTTGCTTCGCTGTTCTGCCACAATTTTTTTTGTTCTTGTACATATGCTTATAGCATTTATTCACGGTCGCAATATATGTGAATTATGCTTTAAAATACTTTTTTTTGCTTTGCCATTTGTTCTCTATTACGACGTCTGTTCCCAATATGCCATCATTTACAGTATTTTAAATGGGAAGCCTTTCCTTGAGAAATAAATGCACTTTCACCGCTTCTCTATCTATCTATCTATCTATCTATCTATCTATCTATCTATCTATCTATCTATCTATCTATCTATCTATCTATCTATCTATCTATCTATCTATCTATCTATCTATCTATCTATCTATCTATCTAGTTGCCTTTAGCTGGGAACACTCGTAATCGTCTCCTCAACTTTGTGTACATCATAACTGTCATAGGAGGCTGTGAGGAAGGAAGGAACACAAAAAGGGAGAAGGCAGGGAGGTTAACCAGACAGCAGTCCGGTTGGCTACCCTACGCCGGGGGAAAGGGAAGGGAAGTGGAAAGATGGGAGAGACATAGAGAGAGAGGGGGAGCGAGAAAAAAAAGGAAATGATCAATAAATGAGCTGACACGTATGTGGCGGTGGCACTGTAGAACAGTCATAGGCGTTCACAAAGGCCCGTAGTTCTTAAGAAGCACAAAAGTGCTTTAACTGCCTTGTGGGCCGCCGAGCGATGGGGACGGTGCTCCAGCAGCATCTGCACGGAGAGCGGTCGATCGTCCAATCGACGCATCGCGTCAGAAAGAGTTCGTCGTTCAGAGGCAAATCGAGGGCAGCGGCATAACAGATGATCAATGTCTTCCTCAGTACTGCAGACCTCGCATGCTGCACTGTCGGTCACTCCAATTAATGTTGTGTATGCCTTCGTGAAGGCAACTCCTAACCAAAGCCGACATAGAAGCGAAGCTTCACGTCGACGAAGTCCGGATGGAGGTCGGAGTTCCAGCGTAGGGTTTATTTGGTGGAGTCTTGTACGTCTTATACTTGGCATGTTCCACTCCGCCAAACAGAGACTACGTGCCAGGTGACGAAGCTGCCTTGCAGCGTCTGTCCTAGAAAGAGGAATCGAAACGGTGGTCTCTTCTTGATGGGATGTGCGAGCAGCATTGTCTGCGGAAGCATTGCCACTGATCCCGCAATGACCAGGTAGCCACTGAAAGTCAACCTCGTGGCCTTTTTCTTTGACGCGGTGATGAATCTTCAGAATTTCGTACGTAAGCTGTTCGTGGCATCCGCGTTGGAGAGCTGACTGCAGGCACTGTAACGCCGGTTTTGAGACGGAGAAAACAGCCCATTTGCTCGGTCTCTCCGAATCGATGTACTCTAGTGCACAACGCAGAGCCGTAAGTTCTGCCGCCGTAGATGTAGTCACATGGGATATTTTGAGTTTTAGGGTGATTTCTCGTGCTGGTATGACCACTGCACCACCGGAACTGGACACCGTGGTTGACCCATCGGTGTAGATGTGCACGTGGTTACTGTAGGTTTCATGGAAGAAAAGTAGGCTCAATTGTTTTAGTTCTGGGGCGGGTAAAGCCGATTTCTTCTGCAGTCCTGGAATTGTTAGGCGTACTTGTGGAAGGTACAAGCACCACGGAGGAAACACCCGTTTCTCAGCAGGCGCATACCCTGATGTAAACGATGCGCGATGGGCATGGACAGTTGCACTAAATGTCGTGCGGGGCCTTTCAGCAGCGAGGCTTGCCAGGTGGTGGAAGGGTTCCTGGCATATTGCCTGAGGTAAGTGCGCATGGTCTCAACGGTGATGTGTGTCGTGATTGAGTAGTCCTGGGCAATGGCAATGGTTTCAGCTGTTGAAGAGCAGCGTGGTAAACCAAGGCATATCCTAAGTGCCTGAGCTTGAATGCTTTGTATCGTACGAAGGTTAGTTTTGCAGGTATTGGATATTGCAGGTAGGCTGTATCGCAGGAACCCAATAAACAATACCTGGTACAGCTGTAGCATAGAATGTATAGACACTCCCCAAGTTTTCCCTGCGAGGAACCTGAACAAGTGACAGATAGCAGTCAGCCGCTTTTTCACATAGTTTACGTGAGGGGTCCAAGACAGGTCTCTGTCGATTACGACTCCCAAGAACCTGTGACTCCTGCTGGATGATACACATTGGCCGTTGACTGATATGCCGTAAGCGGACATTGGCTTTCTGGTGAATGCCACGACTGCGCACTTGCGATCTCGAGTCCTTGATTACGCAGGTAGCGCGATGTCACTGTGGCTGCCTTCTGAAGTCGAGCGCGAAGTTGAAGCCGCGTCACAGCTGACGTCCATATACAGATGTCAGCATAAATGGAAAGTCGTACGCTGCTTGGCTGGTCGTCGACTTGTCTAATGAGCGTCAGGTTGAACAATGTCGGGCTTAGCACTCCGCCTTGAGGGACTCCTCGGCTACCGTAATAATCGGGTGTCGGGCCATTCTCTGTCTGCACGTGAAATGATCTCTTCTGCAAGTAGCTGTGCACCCACATATACATCTTGCCACCAAGTCCTACTGCTTCTAACGCGCTTAGAATGGCTTCGTGGGTGACATTGTCATAAGCCCCTTTAACGTCTAGAAACAGAGCAGCAGATAATCGTTTGCAGGCCTTCTGATGTTGGACGTATGTCACCAAGTCAACCACATTGTCTATTGACGAGCGACCGCGTCTGAACCCGGCCATAGCATCTGGATAGATTTCGTAATATTCTAAGTACCATTCCAGACGCGTGAGGATCATCCTTTCCATTACCTTTCCCACACAGCTAGCTAGCGCAATCGGGCGGTAGGAGGAAATGTCCAAAGGCGACTTGCCAGCTTTGAGGAGTGGAATCAGGCGACTTGACTTCCATTCCTGTGGAACCAGACCAGTCTCCCAGGAGTCATTGTACAGCAACAATAGCGCCTTCCGAGCTTGATCTCCTAGGTGACAGAGGGCACGGTAGGTAATGCCGTCAGGTCCCGGCGCTGAAGAACGTCTACACAAAGCCAGCGCAGCGTTTAGTTCTTCCATAGAAAATGGACACTCCATGCTGGGATCACGTGAAGCTAGTGGGCAGTCGGGCGTTCCCATCTCCGTTTCTGCGGAATTTGCCTCACCGGCACTCCTTCTACAGAAAGATTCTGCGACGGCCATCTCCGTACATTGTAGATGTAGTGCCAAAGATTTAAACGGATGGCGTTGACCGAAGGTTGTATGCAGACCACGAACAGTTCGCCATATAAGCGACAAAGGCTTTCGTGGATCCAGGGACTCACAAAAAATACCCATCGGCGTGAAGCCAGCTTGTTCATGTGACGCTGTATTTTCTTTTGTGTGCGTCTAGCCAGTCTCAAATCGTAATTTGACTTTGTGCGTCTATATCGTCGTTCCGCACGACGGCGAATTGCTCGAAGTTTCTCGAGTTCAATGTCAAAATCGGTGCGCGCTGAACTCATCGAAAGCGAACGCGTGGTAGTCTGTAGTGCACTCTTCATTGCGTCCACCAGGTTGAAGGGTGAGCCGTCACAACAGTCCTCCAAGATTAACTTGTATTTTGGCCAGTCGGTGCACTGGATGGCTCTGGTGCACTTGGAGCTAGATAAACCTTCAATCTTCAGATAGGTAGGGATGTGGTCGCTACCCCGCGTTTCCAAATCCGAGAACCAGTGAACTCTTCTGGCGAACGAACGTGAAACGAAGGTAAGGTCTTGGCAACTGTTGTACGTTGGTCCACGCAGATAAGTAGGACTTCCATCATTCGAGGGGCAAAGTTCGTATTCAGAGGCAAGGGACACCAACTGTTTCCCTCTAGTGTTGACCCTGGAGCTTCCCCATAAGTAATGGTGGGCATTGAAGTCGCCAGGTATCACCCACGGCTGGGGAGTCGATGTCAAAATTCCGCGTAAGCGCTCGCAATCTAGACGAGTTGATGGAGATAAGTAGGCTCCAAGAATTGTGAACGTGATCTTGTTCTTCTTCACTGTTAGACATATGTATTGGTTGTCTTCGTCAGGAGGTACTGGGTGATGAACGTAAGTCAAGTCGCGGCGTATAAACATAACAACCTTGCTGCACTCTCCGTGGGTGGAGGACATGAAGCATTCATATCCGGATAGTCTTATGGGAGCTGACAGGTTGGGCTCGCAAATCACAACGATGGGGAACTGGTTGGTGAATACATACTGTCTGAAGTCGGACATGCGCGGCTTAAGCCCTCTTGCGTTCCACTGAAAGACAGATGAATTCTTGACCTCCTCTCGAAACGATAGCATCTCGCGGGCCATGGTTTTACCCTAGAGCTGCAAGCACTGGACTCAAAGTGTCCAGCACCTGCAGCGCGCTCTGTGCAGACGGGGTCTTCATGTTGCTCAAGAGAATGCGCATTGCGCTCATAAGGGATTGCAACATGACTATGACCTGTCGATCATCAGTCGTCTTTGCATCAGCGGCTCGTGAAGACATCGAGGGTGGCGGGATCCGATGCGACTCTGAATCAGGTTGCGCTCGTGAAAGTGAGGGCCACTCTTCACGAGGCGCGAGCGTTGACCCTGCCCTTGTTTTCGTTGTATCCGTCTTTGCAACGCTTGACGATCGGTGGCCAGTTGCTTTGGCGGTAGATGGCGAGTCTCTAGCGTCAGATGCGACGTTTCGTGATCTTCTGTGGCGATGCCGTCGTCGCCTGACAGTAGCAGCTGCCTCTCTGTGCGTTGAATTGTCGCGCACCATACGTTTGAGTACCGCCCGCTCGTTCCGCACTCGCGGGCAATGCTTAGATGACGCTTCATGAGCACCATGGCAATTAGGACACTTTAATACAGTTGCCTGGCAGACGTCTTCTGAATGAGGTTCAGCACACCGCGGGCACACAGCATTGTTAGTACAGACACCTTTTACGTGTCCTATCTTGAAACATTTGTAGCATTGAAGGGGCTTCGGAATGTATGGACGGACTTGGTGGCGAACGTGGCCAACTTTTACGTGTGACGGAAGGCTGTCTCCCTCAAACACAAGCTTCAAGAAACATGAGTGGCCGAGCCTTGCGATGTGCGTGATGAGGGCGCCTTCTGTAGTTGGCTTTATTAAAATAGGAAAGTCGTCAGTTGGGATGGAAACGTCGACGTCATAAATGACGCCAACACTGCCGTTACAGCCTGGGGGGATCACTGATCTCACTTTGACATTGTCGATTTCCGTCACGTTTCGTAGGCTTTGCAGCGCGCTACGGTGCAGAACATCTACTGCCAGGACATTCTTCCGTGAGTTTATCCTCACGTCTTTAATCTCATTTGGCACAAGCCCCTCGAGAAATGCAGAGAGGACTTGCCTGTTTAGCAGTCGTAAATTGGCCGCAGGGTCTATGGCCATGAAGAGCATAGTGTGCGGCCAGCGCTGTGGTGTAGTCTTCACGGTGGATACACTTGCCGACGATGATGTTCGCAGCAGTCTTCTTTTTGCATTTTGGCTCATGGCAACCGTGAAGTCGTCGTCCGATGAGTCGAAGCTGTCCGAGTAGAACTCCGTTGCCTCGCTGTCTGTGCCGCTTGAGGCATTCCCACGTTTCCTTGACACTGCCGGACGTGACGGTTGCGCGCCAGGAAGGTCCTTGGAGGCTTCTTCGTCCATTCTCGCATGAAGGGAGCGGCAGCTCCCAGAATCGGTAGGAAAACAAATCGAAAAAATCGAGATACACGTAGAAGCGTTCTATGAAAGAATCACTTCGTCGTCGTCTCTCTCAGGAGGCTGTGAGGGTATGTGGTATGGGTACCACACAGCCACGCCAAAGCTTGAAACCGCTTCGGTAAAAGACGCTGTGCAGGCACCATGCCGGGGCAACGTCAGTGGTTGCTGTAGTCCGCTTCCACAACAATGTTATAAACATTACATATGCAGTCCTATAGCTGAGCAAGCTATGATGAAGCGTCGGTCAACGCCGGAGGACTAAGCAGGCAACCGCTACTTATGATATGCACATTATCGCACCGCAGCGGGTCTGACGTCTGTGCTTTAACGTGGTTACCCACGTTACAAGGGGCAGAAGCTCCCCTTTGGTCGCCAGTGTAGGCGGCGTACCCGGTAAGCCCAGAATATGCGCACAGCTACTCAATTGCACAAGCACGTCGATGCACCTCGTAATGCTTTTCTCAAAGCACGAAAAACCGTGGAATAGGCTTGATGCTGCCTGCTGATTCGCATGGTATCTACTCCGACTTTACGTCGGATGTGCCTCAATAGTTGAAGCTACCTAATATTTATTCGTCTTCTAATGTTTTGGTGTAACATTTGTCTTATAGGCTTTGGTTATCGACTCAGTGCCTTGCTTTATATTTGTCATTTGTTTATTTGTACTTCTAGCTTTGGTTCCCGTACTGCCGTCGGACTATAGGATCCTAGTCTGCAAACATATCTGTATTTCATGCCACTGTTTCGCCATGTGTGTTTTATTGCGATAGCAATTATACGGACACTCTCGGCTGATTTTTGCCGTCCACGTCGCCGTCATATCCAGTATATATATATATATATATATATATATATATATATATATATATATATATATATATATATATATATATATATATATATATATATATATACAAAAGCCACAAAGAAAATAATTTAGAAAAGTGCTTTTGGAAGCGCGGATACGAACGGGCGACCCCTTGATTGGCAGCACGCAGCGTTAGACGGCTCGGTCATGAAATGTACGTCCCCGAGCATACTAACAGCCAGTTATTTATATTTGTACATCATGCGTGTTTTCTTGGTTACCAACACGATGGCGCGAAGAGGCGAGGGGCGCGTTTTAAAGGTCACTTCGCTCGTTGAAGCGGTCGCGTTTGCGAAAAGAGCGCGCTGTTCAAACAGAAAGAAGTAACAATTCTGACAGTTGTTAGTTTGCACTCGCCCTGTGTATACCTGCGCGTTCGTGCAGTGCAGCCTTCTTTATGTTTGAGCAGCGCGATTTCGGTGACGAGCTGTGACACTCGATACTTCGCGCTCGCCATTTGGGTGCTCTTTCCGTGCGTCCTTTGCGCTTGAGCGACGCGCTGGAAATTTTGAGCTGCTGTCCGTTCATCGCGTTACATTCCGAACTTTGCTATCGCATTCATTGTTTCGCCGTTGCGGTGAGACTGTGACTTTTATATAATAAAGCTACAATGCCTCTAAATTACAGAGAGCAGCAGTGATGATCGAATACAAGAGGGACACTATTTTGACTAAAATAATTTAACGAAAAAATAACCGACCGGTCACTCCATACAAATGGGGAACAAGCGAAGCTGAAACGTGCGCCCCGGTACTTAACGCTTTTTTATTCACGACGGTTCTTTAAGCAAGTTTGTCTCAATTATTGGTAACGTCTGTCCAGAAATCTCATTTGGCGTTTGCCGCCTGTGTGTTCTCTTCTTTATTTTTACTGGGCCAGCGGTTCACTTTGCCAGCGCCAAATTCTCTGTAGCGCGTAAGTTTTTGCCCGCGGATTTCTTATTCATAGGAGCCTTTAAAGCCGAGCTCAAGCGGGCGCAGCATCATCCGCAGCCTAGCGATGGAGGCTGACGAGGAAGGAACAGATGAAGCATAACATAGCCGTTGTATAGCGAAGTATAGCAAGGGGTAGGAGAGGAAAATGATGGTGGGGAAGACGTGAGAGGGTAAACGCATAGCATGACGATGCATACTACAGTATAACAAGGCGGAGGGAAGAAGTGGGCGTGATATGAGTGTGAGGTGGATGGAAAGGAGGAGGGATACAGAGTAATGCATAGCATACTCAAGCATAGTATAGTACAGCAAGGGAGTGGGAAGCGAATGTGAGCGTGAGGAGGAGGGCAGATGGTTAAAGCATTCCATAGCCATGTTGAGCATAGTGCAGCAAGGGGGCGGGAAAGGGAAGTGAGGGTAAGGAGGATGCGAAGAGAGCGTCAGCGTGAGAAAGATAACATGGAAGAGGGCAGAGGGTGAAGCAAGCAATGTGAAGCTTTGTGTAAGCATAATATAGTCATGTATAGTATAGCCACGTATAGCGAAGGGGTGGGAAGGAACGTGAGGGTGAGGAGTGGGGAGTTTAACAAGGGGGAGGGAAAATGAAGTGAGAGGAGGACGAGGAATGATGTGAACGTTAGAAGGGTCAGGATAAAGACATATGATAGCCATGCATAGTCCAGTATAGTAGGGTTGGGGAACTGAAGTTAGGGTGATGAGGATGGAAAGGAGGAAGTAAGAGGGCAAGGCATGCCATAGGCAAGGAGAGTATAGCAAGGGGGTCGGAAAGATAAATCAGAGTGATTATTGTGAGGGTGAGGAGAGAAAGCAGGAGGCGAGCGAGCAAGGCATAGTATAGCCATGTATAGTAAAGCATAGCAATGGACGGCAAATGACAGTGACGGTGAGGAGTGGAGAAAGGAAGAGGAAGGGTATAGGATACTATAGCGGAGGCCAGTGAAGGAGGGACGGGTCTTGGACGTTCGAGACATGCAAGTGATCATGCGGAGAAGAGGTTCCTTCAGTGCTAAGCCATGCCCATGTTCGCCTAGCTTGGCATTACTTCGCATTTCATCGGTGAGGCTTCTCAGTTCCGCTGTACATCGGCATTTTGGATGTTAATGACTTAACACCACGCATCAATTCTTTTACTGGGCCAGTGGTCCAGCGGCGCATTTTTTGAAAACCTCTTAAATTCGATGCCGCTGATCTCATTCGTGTTCGCGAGTAGCCTTCTGTGTTCATGCGATATCGCTAGAGGTATTTACCACGCAGCACAATATGCCAGTGGCAACTCGGATTGTCACAGCAATGCTTCAGGGATAATGACGCTAATACAGACTGCTTTAAGGAAATAATTATGCTCGGATCTTGTTTTATTTCTGTGTCGGCATCAGGCTAGCAGAGTTATATTTATTGATATGTTACATCTTTCAAAACTTAGATGTCAGTTTCAAAACTTAGATGTCATCCCGTGCTTATTAGTATTGTCGACCTGCATTTGAAATATTTTAGTAAAGAAATATGCCAATCGAAAATGGTGTACGCCTTGTTTCTAAACCTTTCTTACACGAGCTGTGCCTTTTCTCATTAACATCAAATTGTAATAGTATTTATCGAACGTCTGCGGTGTGAAAATAAGATTTGCAGCCAAGTGGATTTTCATCGGTTCGCCGGGGCAGGTCGCGCCCATGTCGCAGGATGCGATTGACGGGGCGGCTGCTGAAACGACTGCATGGTGGATTGCAGTCGGGGCCTAGGAATGACGGCAGCATACGGAGCCGGCACGCCCGCTTCGAAGGACGGAGGTCTAGCGGCGGCTTCGGCGTAACTCAATGGAGCAGCCGCAGGGATTGCCTGGTGCTTCCTGGCGACAACTTGAGCGTAACTCTGTGGCGCATGAGTCGGAGGTTGCTGGTGGTACTCAGGCATCACCTCGGCAATTTCCTGCTCAATTGCTCGTCGGAGGGGAGGAAGAAGGGTCGTCGACGACTGTTGAACGTGCGGCGGGTGGGCGAAGGCCAGGAGAGAGAACTGGCGTGCGATTTCCTCGCGCACGAATGCCTTCACTTCTGCCAGCAGCGTGGCCTGGTCAGGTATGGCCGCCAAGCCAGCAAGCTCTTCGTCACGTGATGGAGAGCGACGGGTCATCGAACGTTGCCGGCGGAACTCCTCGTAGCTCTGGCACAGTGTTATGAACTCGGCCACGGTGGAAGAGTTTCTGGCGAGCAACATGATGAAGGCATCGTCGTCAATGCCCTTCATAATGCTCCGGATCTTGTTAGACTCGGACATGGTGCCGTTGGCTTTCTTACACAAGTCCAGGACGTCTTCGATATAACTGGTGAAAGGTTCACCGGCCTGCTGAGCTCGTTCGCGTAAGCGCTGTTCTGCTTGCAGCTTACGAACTGCAGGGCGGCCAAAAACGTTGATGACGGCGGTCTTGAAATCCGACCAAG
The DNA here is from genome assembly GCF_013339695.2 of Rhipicephalus sanguineus. Taxonomy (NCBI): domain Eukaryota; kingdom Metazoa; phylum Arthropoda; class Arachnida; order Ixodida; family Ixodidae; genus Rhipicephalus; species Rhipicephalus sanguineus. The sequence goes on from NC_051177.1 coordinate 167,216,445, forward strand.
TCGCAAAATCGGACGCGTGGTTGTTGTACCACAAGCTTGCTACTCCCGCGAGGTAGAAGACCAAGTTGCTCAACTTTCCTGCTTCGTCCCATTTGTTGGGTACGCTCACGCGCTCGTAAATTGCGAGCCAGTCCTCCATGTCGGTGCCATCGGCGCCAGTGAAGATAGGTGGATCGCGGATGCGTGGGACACCGGGGCATGTGGTCGGTGTGGGAGGCGGCGTTTGCTGAGCGGCGTCTTGAGGCATGGTAGACAGTAGAGTACGGGAACGAAGCTCCAGGGGCATCGAATGGGAGCACAGCACTCTCCACCAATTTGTTAAGCTGTTTATTGGACAGCACTCGGCGACAATGAGCTATGGCGACAGTCAAGCTCCGAGCGCGAGCGGCGTTTAGAAGAGGACGACCCACTAGGAGCCTCTGGAGAGCGCAACCGTTAAACAGTACCAATTGCTTCGCCACAGTCTGTTTGTTCCCCCAAGCTATGCACCATCTCGCCTAGCATGAAGTTTTGCTAAACTGTACTGAAAAATTTATTTCTTTGGACAAGGCAGCATAAACTGACCAGAAATGCGAATCAGTGCCATTTGTGGCGGTTTGGCAGCCCTGCTTCCATGTCTTCACGCTGCTGCATATTGTCACCATATCATTCGCTCAACTCGACCAAAGCTATGACCGATATCGGCAGAGGGTGTCGTTCTCCATCACTGTTGGATATCATTGACCATCTTTCTGCCCTCCCAACTGTACGGATACGTGTTGTGTAGGTGCCTCGTTCCGCTTTGCCGGACTTTGTGAAAGCTCGTTTGGCAACCCACCCACAAAGTTAAGCCCACCCTCTTCCGCATTTTCCAAAAGATACTCACGGACAGATGCTCCGGGAAAAAGACAGCCTCCGATGTACCGCACTAGCTATTCTATATCATTATGAGCCAGGCCTTCCTGGTGAGGATAACCCGCAGAAAAGAAGTTCCGTTGCGTAGTCTACGTCTGGGATTACGCTTACCCCATCTACGACCACCCTAAGGGCGCAACATTACAGCAGCCCATATGGCGCACCATGCCCATTTTGTGACGCCACAATTCGCAATGTTACTGCAACAGACACGCTATGGACTGGTGTAGTCCTACATCTAGGCCGTCCTTGTTACCTCAGGCCTGGCCGACCACCCGACCTCGACCGCTGAATTCACGGATCGTTTCACCGTTCGTTTTCAACTTTATACATGAAGCAAATTTGCATGTGCATTTTTGATAACGAGAATTACTACGCCTAAGGGCAGGCTTTTGGAAAACAAAGCTCCAAGTTATGGCAGCATAGTTGTCATGACACGGCCCTCCTGTTCTTTTGTTTTTGAGCGTCGACCGTCGATGAACTGCTCATGGTTGGGATGCGCCGTCTTTTATACATCACGCATCAAACTTTCCAGTCTTATCACTGGTTGTCGCGCAAGCAGTGGAATAATCCAGACTATTCGCGTCCTGCGTGCAATCTTAACAAAACGATATACTACACTCGCGAAGCTTCTCGAACACAGGGGCGCGGTCAGCGTCGAGCGTTGATAACCGCCCTTGCTGATCAAACCCGAATACATCAAAATAAAAGAAGAAGCGGGCGTGGCAATATTTTTAACTATGTGTGCACGCGGATCACTTGTCTTTTTTCCCCTTCTAAGTCCTTCTACACCACTCCGCTGCAGTTCTCAGCCTGCTCACTCTCTAATTTCTCTATCTGCTTTGTATATGTGTTTGTTTCCATGCCAAATAATAATATGCGATGCGAATCCAAAATAACAGCGGGAAGGGGAAGACTGAAGCTTGCAATAAAAAAATGCGTAAACAGTGGGTGGGCTCGGGTAAACAGTGGGTGCTGCTCGAGCACCCACCCACTGTTTACGGATTTCATGCGATGCGAAGTGGTTTACCTGAGAAGTGGAAATTTATGCAGCCAGCAATATATGGCCTATTTTGAAGATCTATTTTCAGTCGCTCGGGAAGGAGTCCACATATCTCACCATAAAAGAATTGAGACAGGCTGCTAATTCAACTGTTCATGGGAGTGGAAATTCCCTTTCAGCCCTCGACGCTTGTTCGCTTTGGCGATCAAAACGCACAAGACAACATAGTCGGTCTCTAAGCATTATGATCCTGTCCGCTGTTGACTCAGATCTTTACCTCTCTATTAGGTCTTTGTTCCTTGCTATATACACATTCTTTACGTATTGTCTACTGTTGAAAATATATTTTCGTCACTGATACCAATATCTATATGCTAACGGAACAAATGTCATCAAGTAAATGCTTTCTCTGAAATTAGTTATAACAGATCTGCTGGTACAAGTAAAAAGTGATCGTTATTTCATCCTGGCGAGATCCTTAGCCTTTCATGATCAATAATGGTTTGCATTTACGTAGTTTCCTGGTTTGTTTAGTGGCAGCTGTTCTATCGGCTTGTTATACCTTTCTGTGTTTCAACTTTCGTGGCAGAGGCATCCATGCGTAAAGAAATCGCAATTCATACTTCCATAGGTTTCTTCGCTACAGCCTAAACATCGCTACTGTGACATCAAAACCATTTCTTGCCAGCCGTGGTTCAAGAATTAACTTGCATTTGATAGGCGATGCACGTGATAAGAAGACGGTTACTGCCATAATGACCTATTACGGCAGATAGTCGCAACGTTTTCGGGAACTGAGGTCCATGGTCAATCTAACGTACGGTTGCGCTTAATGGAATCCTTATAAGTCTCCAATCCTCTGAGGCCCTATTTGAAAAGATCATCTTAGTCATCACTTGGAGGACATTGAAAAATATGTATAAAAATACAGAAGTTAAACTCCCTACGGCGAAGGAGTTTCAGCAGGAAACACTTTAACCTCGTAGCAAGGCTTCATAAAAGCTTCCCCGGCAGGAGAAATTTGAGCCCGGCTACTATCAACGGTGATGCGAAGTTGCCTAGTGGGCTGTCAGAAAGCGCGCATGGTCTTTTCACGGATGCCAGTACCTTGCCAGCTGCCTGCTTCGCGACGTTTCACGCAGGACGATATAGTAATAGCCTCCACGCTGCGAAATCTCGCAGATTAGCCTGTAGTGGAAGTCAGATATATTTCTCCTAACTCCTGCGTCCCTTTGTTCTTTCTTTGCCCACGGTGCACACTAAGAGCTTCAGGCGAAGAAGCAAGGCTTGCTGCCATGGTTGAATGAATCCTAGCAATTTGTTCTGTTGATCTCGGAATGAGGGGAACATAAACACCGGCGCCATCACGCAGCAATCAAGCGTGCGTTAGTAATTCGAAAAAGACCGGTCGTGCTTGTACTGGCAGACTGGCGTCACGCGTACTTTGCGTAATTTTTCAAACGGTGAACCTCTATTGCGCGGCTTTGCTAAAGCTTATTTTCAACTTAGTATGTTTTAGGGAGAGCATGTTTGTGTACGGTAGATATTAGTAAGCAGCGTGGAGAGTTGGGCAAGTTGGTACGAGTTCATTCTGGTACGAGTTCACACAGACTGCGCAAGTTTGTCTTGCCTTTCTTCGTGTAACCGCTACCGTTACCGCTATCGCGTGAAATAAGAAAAAATGAAATGAGAAACAAATGTGTACGATCGAATGCGCTTTTAACCCGCGCCCTCTGCCTGGCAGTCGAGTAGCCCACCACAGTGCCACGCTGGTGCTTGTCACTCCTTCGCAAAAATACTCTATACTGGCGTCATGTCGGGCAATGAATCGTCTTAACATATGTAATATAGCGTAGCAAAACATTACATTAAAGTGCAATTGGGCGAAAACTAAATGAAACCTAAATTTAAAAAAATATCTATGTCCTGCCTGCACCACCAGTATCGCAGACCAAAATCGATACATTTGATAAAAAGATCAAAATATACTCAAATTTTGATTGAAAAAGAGAAAATAAAAAAATAAAAAAATTTGATCCCACCACCTAGCGAAACCACCTGCAAGGGCAATATTCTCTAGATTACATACTACGGTTTCTCCTCATCTTGACTTACAATTCTTTTTATACAACGGATCTCCGATGAGCTCGTCTTGACTAACAAGTCTTCCATTCTTTTTTTTCCTCGTGTCTCTCTTGTGTAGGCTTTTCATTCCTCTCTTTGTTGAATCCCACTGTTGGAGAGACGGGTCCGTGTTGGCCTTGTCCTCCAGTATGTCCTTTTGAGGCTTACTCTAAAACTCATGAAATTGATTAGTGACTGAACCGGATTTGATTAAATACAGGTTAGTTGTTATAGTCTCTTTTTTCTTTTTTTATGACTTTTATTTACTACCCCGGCTCATCCCTAACTCCGCTGGCTCTTACATAGGTATTGAGGGATTATATTAATATCATAACGATATAAAGATGTACTGTAGCGGCTTCAAATCACATCAATATAAGTACATGTTTTACAAATACACAAATTCAATAATATATTATATTAATATCATAACGCAAAAGATGCACCGTATCGGCTTCAAACCGCATCAGTACACGTACAGGCGCGTGCGAAAGTATACGGACCACGGGATCGCGTGGCAGAATGCATCGACGCGCCATCTACCGACGCTGCGCCTGCTGTCGATAGCACCACTGAAGCAGCGGTGCGCATGCGCGTCCCTACATATCAGATGGCCTCTCATGTCGCTCTGTCTGTCGTGGTTATGGCGCTCGTAGACAAAACGTCAACTGGGTGTCGCTTTCGTTGCTCCATCTAATCTGCGCCGTTCTTTTACGAAGCGGCGGTGCCGGCTCAAGTGCCGTGTGCGCGCCGCTTTTTACACCGGTCAATCAGCCTAACTAAGCATCGTAGAACCTAGTGAAGCCAAGCATACATAATTAAGTTTCTCAACCCTGCTCGTCTTTGTCGCTTTAAGCCATGTTAAGCTTTGATGTGCCTAGTTAAGCCAAAGTAAGTGTAGCCGACACTGATTAAACCTAGTTGAGCATGGTATCTCGTAATAAAGCCAAGCATAAGTAAGTTCATTTAAGCAAATCCTAATTAAGCTTTGCCCAGTTTGCCGGTTTCAGGTTAGGCCAAGTTGACCTAACATGAGCGCAGTTGAGTCGAGGAAAGCATAGCCAAATCTAATTGAGCATATTTTATCGTGGTTTCACCCGATATAGCCAAGCATATTAAGCACAAACAAGGCAAGCCTACTTGTGACCAATTAAGCCAAGTCGAATTCCCCATCAGCCCAATGAAGCCAATCTCAGGAGGTTTACCCTTGACGAAGCTGAGACCAAATAGGATCATTAAAGCCTAATTGGCGTTAATTATGACATTAATTAGGCTTAATATCAAACCAAGCACGCCCTAGATACTCGAGTTTCACGTGGCCTATTTCCTCAACGTCAATTAAACTAATTACCCTAATTAAGCGGTGTCATGGCATGCCGAGATGAATCCGATTAGGCATAGTTGAGCATGACACTTCCAAATTAGATCAAGAGATCAAGAGACTGCTCGAGAGAGGGATCACGCATAATATCCGCCGGTGGCGGCACCATGCTACATTCCCACAGTATATGGTCATACCTTGCCACTGCCTGGCACTATTTGCATTGTGGCCCAATCTCCGCCGGGTGTATTTTGCTCAACACGTATGGGTTGGGAAAAGATCGCGTCTGCAGTTTTCTCCAGACGCATTCCTGCGCCTTGGTCAACCGCTTGTGCGGGGGCGGATAAAGCCTCCGCTCTAGTTTATAATGATTGGTGATGTCGTGAAAGGACACCAGCCCATCTCTCGCGGACCTCCCCGGAAAGGGCGGCTCACCTGCCCGGCTGACGAAACCTCGAGCATTCAGGTGAGCCGCCTCGTTCCCAGGGTTTTCAGAGTGTGCTGGTACCCAGACAATTTCTATTTCCCGAATTTCTCGCCCCGCGGCTCGGTACAGCAGTCGTGCGGCGGTGACCGATATTCTGCCCCTCGCCAGATTTCGAATGGCTGTTTTCTAATCACTGAGAATCAGGTCAGACTGAGAATTAGTGTTAGCTAGCGCTATTGCCGCTTACTCAGCAGTTTCTGAGGAGCGGGTTTTGACTGATCCAGAGGCGACCAAGCGTCCCCGCCTGTCCACCACCACAATCGCAAATGCGTCCTTTTCCTTATATTCCGCGACGTCTATATAGACTGCCGATTTGTACTCCCCGTATTGAACATGTAAAGATCTGGCTCTTGCCTGCCTGCGTTCCTCATGGTGGATCGGATTCATATTCTTGGGCAAGGGCTTTATGTACAAGGCCTTGTGTAATTCACGCCGCACCTGAATTTTAGTGTCACCAGCGGGAGCCTCGGCGCCAACGCCAATCCTTTCCACTATATCCCTGCCAGTTTCCGTTTTCGAAAGCCTAGCGTGCTGCATCACTAGGTGCGCTTCCTGTAGTTCTTCCAGGGTTTTGTGCACCCCTAATCTTAGTAGCCTGTCTGTCGACGCATTGTTAGGCAGCCCAAGGGCTGCCTTGTAAGCCTGCCTAATCATAGCCTCGACCTTGCCTTTTTCTGTGGTATCCAATTTCATATAAGGTGTCACATAAGTAATCCTACTGAGCACAAACGCCCGTACCAGCTTACAGAGATTCTTTTCTTTTATCCCGCTCTTACGGTTAGCGATTCGCCTGATTAACCTCACGGTAGCGTTGACCGTGTTCTTAAGCTTTTCAAGGGCCACCGTATTCTTCCTGTTGGTCTGCAAATATAGGCCCAGGATTCTGATCGTTTGGGCTTCGGCGACCGGCATACCCCCCACTTTTACCTCCAGCGGTGTTGGCGGAATATAGTGCCTCGCATGTGGCCCTCGTGGTTTGTCCCGAATCACAAAGAGCTCGGACTTGGGCTGAGAGCATGAGAGTCCCACATCTCCTGCGAGCTCTTCGACAATATTGACTGCCTGTTGCAGTGTTTCCTCCATCTGCGCGTCGCTACCCCTGGTGACCCATAGAGTACTATCATCCGCATAAAAGGTGTGCTTCAGTCCCGGTATCTCTTCCAGCCTCGGCGGTATCTTAATCAAAGCGAGGTTAAACAGGAACGGCGACAGAACTGAACCCTGTGGCGTCCCCTTGCCCCCCATCGGGAAAGAATCCGATTTGATTTCTCCAACTGCAATCTCCGCAGTCCTGCTCTTCAAGAATGATCTGATGTAGCAGAAGGTTCTGGCCCCTGGGCTAACGTCCGATAGGTTCCTTAATATTGCCTCATGGGAAACATTGTCAAAAGACTTATTCAGGTCGATCCCCAATAGTGCCTTGGTGGCCGTTCCGTTCCCGGGATCGACTACGTCATCTTTCAGCTGTAACATGACGTCCTCCGTTGACAAATTGGCCCTGAAACCATTCATAGTTGCGGGAAAGATCGCCTTGTCCTCTGCATAACCCTGAAGCCTATTTAAAACCGCGTGCTCCATCAATTTGCCCACGCATGATGTCAGCGAGATCGGGCGCAGGTTCTCCACGCAGAGCTTCTTGCCTGGCTTAGGAATAAATACAATCCTAGCATGCTTCCATTGTGCTGGGATCTCCCCGGCCGCCCAACACTTGTTCATCAAAACCCTCAGCTCCCTCTCATCCCGTAAACTTTTCTCCGGCAGCACGCACGCGCTCTTATCACACACCGTGTATGCTCCCCCCCCCCCCTGTTTCACCTTTCGAGGGTGGAGAATGTCGTGCTTAAGAGGCTTCGTCCGCGGTTGACCCTCATACCGGCTGTCATCTCATTGTGGAACTCATCATACTTATCGCTGGCTGTCATGGGTCCATTTTGCTCCGTCCCAGCGATGGAAGCAGATGCAGACAATCTAATCTGGTTATGTCAAGACTTACAATTGGAACGCTCGTGTCTCCTACTGCAAGCCAACCTTCCTTGCAGTGTTATGACCAGATATGACCGCTGGATACGTCATAACACATTCCATAAGACACTTCTTCAATTCATACACAACAGATGTGTTACAGGATACGTTTAATACACGTGTGCGCACTAACTCGTAGTCGAACTCTAGCTGCTCGTCTTCTGGTTAGATAAAATGATAGAGCAACCAACACGAAAAGTATTTGGTTTCGGGTTCGTTCCCCTGAACAGGAAGTTTTGGTGAATGAATGAACAGGAAGTTTTGGAAATATGAATGGGTGTATATTTGTGAACATCTCATTCCCACTCGTGAAGGCGGCAATGAAAGCTCTCTACCTCGAGCTGGCCGTAGAGGGCAGTGGTCGTAGCACTCGCACCAACACGTTCCATCACTAAGGCAGTGTGTAAAGCATTCCTCGCTGTCCTCTTCAAAAGAAATCTGAGTAAGCCGAAAGGAGCGCTTAAGCCGTTTTCAATGTTTTAATCCATTTTCCTTCCGCGCTTTCCTTTCAAAAAACGACCGTTAGACAGAGTCCCACTAAGTGCGTCCCTTGAACCTGAAGGTGGCTAGTGAAATGAAGTGAGGGGAGATAAAAAGCGCGGTGGCATTTTTCATGTTGTCGCACAGCAGGAGATTTTTAATTTTGCCTACAGGACAAGACACAGGGAGCATCGCTCTCTCACATGCTGTGGGAATGTCCCGTCCAGTACCAGAATGTTACTACCGAGACCCTCTCGTCGACATGGTGCGCTGCTCTACGCAGCTCCCACCTCGACGATCAGCTATGGGCCATCCAGCAAGCCCGCGAGGCGGCGAAGAGGCAAGACCTCGAAGTCCCTACGTGGGAGGCCTAGGCCAAGGAACTTAAATTGCTGGTGGATAATAAAGTTTATTCCTCCTCCTCCTACAAGACGAAACGTCGTCGTTCCACAGTGAGAGAGCATCTTTGTCGCTACTGACTCGCTCATCTACCGCTCGCATTATTACATCAATAATCCTGAGGTACCTTGCAAATATAGTAACTACTCATTGACTATCTTAATCTAATGAAACGCATGTTGCTTTTCGCAAACGTAGCAGTTAGGCGTCGTTATTGATCAGTTATACGACCATGGTCATGATAGCATTAGCGGTCAGTCATACGAGCATTTGATAGCAATGTGTGATATAGGGCTCGTTACATTAAGGATGCCTCTCTGTATAAGCCTGTACAACGCTCGGGCATGCCAGAAACGGGGTTTCCGTGCTCACCAAGGTAGGGGCGAGCAACTCGAGTAACACTATACCGGAGTCCACCATCGCTTGGTGGTTTCAACAACGAAGTCATTAGGGGGGAAATGGCAATACGCGCCATGATGATGCCGCGGGTAAACACATACATTTACCAGCTTCCTCCTGCGCCCATCACTGTTGGTATTCAGAGAACTGACGTTAAGGCGCTTTTTGCTTCATTTCATTTTTACTACACTTACTACACCTTGAGGTTAGGCCACCCTGCAGTGGTTGCGAATAACGACAACTTGGATAGGTGATTCAGTGTACATCACGTGATAAAACCTTATTTTAACATCACCGTGCATATGGCTGAAGCTTGTCCGGCTCGCCTGGAGTACTGGCAGTGAAAACATAAGTGGTGATAGATCCAGCGACGCCTTACGCCGGAGACCTCAGGGACAACTGCTCTTTGAAATTAGAGAGCAGCTCAATCACCTCTTCGTGCATGGACATGACACCACGTTTCAGTGGCCCTCAAGTCAGTGGGGCATATTAGGCAACGAACATGACGATGCAGCTGCTTGATCTGCACACGAAGACGGCATACAAGATTCAATCCTATTTTTAAGAACAGAAGCCGCAATGAAAATTTGTGAGCTTGCTAATGTCGACATAAAATCTTTAGAGAACACACCAAGTTTACAGCGCACACGACTGCGCCGACCGGACCCGCCTCTCGATTGAAGAAAACGGCGCTCTGCCGACTGTGTCTTGGTGTCGCTGACACCAAATCCTTTGTCTTCCTAATTCACATCGAAGGAAGTGCTGCTCGTAACCACTGCGGCAGCGAAGAAACAATAGAATATGGTCTTTGTCCCCGTCCTTGCCAGGGTTACCAGGTCTAAAATACAAAATCTAGCCAAAAAATTGGAAAATATAGCCACATAGCAGACAATTTGACCAAAGGCAAGTAAAAGTAGCCCAGAGTAGTCATGCGTCTGTGAAAACAACTGCGACGTTTTAATAAAGTATTCCTGCAGTATTCATAAAAATCACCACTGCACGAGTGTTCTCAAAAATCCACTCGCTGGGATTGAAGCATAAACTGTAATAACTTTCGCAATCGTTTCCTGGCTGATGAAGTTCGAGCAGTTAAGATTACTCCATTCGCAGTCCGCACCTAATTATAAGAAATAACACTAGTATTTAATAACGCGATAGCGTTAAAGAGCTCGTTCCGCAGAAATTCCGGTGTCGGCGTCGTTGGCTGTGAGCGAAAAATCATTTTGTATAAAATAACTAAAACAAAAATCTTAGGTTCGCGCGAGAAACGAACCCAGGCCGTCTGCGTGGCAAGCAGGTGTTCTACCACAGTCACTCCATTGCTTGGAACTGCACTGAAATTAACTTTAATGCTTCACAGACATACGAGTCCGGTGTACATGTGTCAGAGTATGAGATGTAATGTTGCAGTAAAACGGGGTACAAGCGTATATTGCCATCGGGCGTCACAACATGTGAACTGCATAACGAGTTGGTGGTGTAAAGCCGGCCACCCATTACAAAAGGCGCACACATTATGCGCGTATTCCCTTACGAACACGTAGTGGGTGCATCGCAACTTCGAAAAAGTAGCACGCGCGTAATTGCTGCTGGTTTAAAGCATGCCACGCATAACAAAGGGCATAAACATTAGTGCGCGCATTCTCTTACACACACGTAGTGGGTACACTGGTGTCATAAAAATGCTGTTGAAGAGGGCGGAAACTTTTACCTTTACTATAGGTATGTCGAGTGTGTGTGTTTGTGCGTCTGTGTGAGACCGGGCGACTGAACATAAGGACAAGCGAAGCAGAGCACGATGAGGATTGGGCCGGATATTGCTGTCGCGTTCAACTCTAAAAGGCGAAGATTAAGCGTCCGCCAACTTTTTCGTGGTATTCGATCTCTAATGTCGATGAGCTCGAAGAGGCCTAGATGCAGAGCGCTGTCGATTTTCCTGTTCCCTTCCAACTGCAGTTCAAAGTAGGCTCGTAAATTGGGGCACCTTCCCTTAGTTTTTGCTGAAGCCCCAGCCATGTATCCAAAGTCTTTTCACTTGCGCGCTGCAAGCGTCATGTTTAAAGGGGCACTAAAGATAAAAATGATTTTTCCCGTATTAGTAAACTACTCCACGATACCGAAATCACCAAGCTTGACCTGAGAAGACTCCTGGTAAACGAGAAAACGCGCAGAATGGAAACGCGAGTGCTGACGCCACCTTGACTTTCCCGCACCGATCCCCGTGACGTCATAAATTTTGACAGTCTATTAGGTACTACGTTTTCGCTAATCGGTAAAAAAATAAGTGCACTGTCCTGTCATGGGACTAGAGACTTAACGCGCCAAGTTTAGGGAAATTTAGTGAAGCCAATGTCGCAAAAATACGAAAAAGGCACTTTGAAATCTATGACCTCACTTTTGGGGATTTTGACGTGAAATATGAAAATGAAACTTTGACCTTGATTTTCTCGTCTATTGATAAAGCAGTGATGGTGAAATCAATGACAGTAGAGTTCTCATCGCACAATTTATCAGTCTGAGCCGATTCATTGTTTCACTTTAGCGTCCCTTTAATTTGGGGAGCTGGAAACAAGCCTTGGCCGCAATGTTCTGACACAGCAAACTCGAACGCCAGCGGCTGCGACGTAGCAAGGTATTGATGATTTTGTTCAACTCGAGGAAACAACAAGGTCGCCACGAAGTAGCCAAGTAGCCAAGGCGCTCTTTCTGCCGCCACTCGCTTAAAAAAGTAGCCAAATTAGAGGAAAGCAGCCAAGCGTGGCAACCCTGGGACTCCTTGCTACAGCGTGCACAGACTGCCGCTAGCTGCGGTGTTGGCCCGCCTTGACGATAGATCCCTGTCGGAACAGTCGGTGCCAGAATGCCTACCAAAACTGTCGTCGCACGAAAATAAATATAAGGCGTTGCGTAACCTCTTGCGTGTCAGTGACCTATTCAATAGGTCACAGTACTCCCGCTGTGCCCGCTCCTTTTTTTTTTGCACGCGCCTGCTCTTCTCATCGCTTCTTTCTATCTTTCTTTCCCTTTCCCCATCACCTTATTGTAGATGAGCAAACCAGACGCTACCATTTTGGTTGGCTTCCCTGCCTTTCTCTCATCTTATTATCTCTCTATCTCTCTCTCTATGCCACTACTCATCACTGTCGCCATCAGCAACAGCACACCAACAACCTAACACTACCAGCTTTATTACGTATTACTAAGAAGCTTTACTACGCATTAGCGTGATATATTAGCTGAGGGAGTAACGCTCATTCAAGACTGGTATTGTGGATGGACACTTTCCATTTGATACAAAGGGTGATGCCACAATTTATCATCAATGGTATGGTCATGGCTCACTCTATGGCCTCCTGAAATTGTGTGCTTTAAATCTACATAATCACAGGCGACACCACAATTCATCATCACGATCAACTTTATCATCATCAGCATCAGCATTCAGGCCACAGCTTTTCTCGCCCTCATCAAAAAAGAATGAAACGGGAAAGAAACACTGCGAAAATCTTTACCGATGAAAATAATTCCTGTGCGGCGTATTAAGAAGCAATAATGAGTTCAACTCAGAATTCCGTCAGGGGCAGCAGGCCGCTTTCGCAGGCAGACGCCGAAGATTGTGCAGTGGAATACATTGGCCGTGGTGACGCGCATGTGTAACGGGATATGAGGCACACATGAGCGAACATAATATACGGTAACGTGAACAAACATATATGAGACAAGAGCTGAACCTTAACGATTTCGAACTGTCTCCTTTTATACGCATTCATTTGTCCTCTTCGCCCGGATTGAAAACTCACGGTGTGCTTTGAGTTTGGAAAAAAAAATAAAACAGGGGCGTTGTAGAATTTTATAGCGTCTTGCGCTTCTTCGACCCTTTTTAAGGAGGCAAAGAAGCGGAGTTTACAGTTATGCGAAGGATTCAACCTTTTGCCTCAGCAGAGTCGGCGTTGGTCGCCAGTTTTTAGTGTTTGCTGGACGCCATAACTCACACAGCAACTTGAAGTGGATGTTGAGCGCTTACAGTTCTTCGCATGCCGTGCAAATATTCTGCGGAGCTCCTGTTTGCGAACACCCTTACTGCTTTTACCTTGCGAATCTACATCGGCAGGAGCGCAATGCACAGGAATAATTGTTTATCGTGCTCTAATTGGGACCATAAAAAAATCTCGATAGAGACGGAGCCATTGGTCGCAACCCACGGTTTCTTCGTAAACACTTATCCGACATCGTAGGTCTGTGTTCCACTTACAAGATGCCAACTTGTCAATTAAAGATAAAAATTACAGCATGTCCACGGGTGAATTATGAAGAGCTTGGGCGAAGCTCCTGAAGCAATCATGGTTACATCGTGAATTATTCAGTGGTTTCGCCCAGCAGTAATCAAAGCGATACGCCGCTTTGATTACTGCACGCCATCTAGCGAGCAGGGTGCCGCTGCTTTTTCTCTTTTTTCCTTTTTCTTCTTTTTCTTCCTTTTCTTCCTTTTTTCTCCTTTTTTCCTTTCTTCTTTTCTTTTGTTTTCTTTTATTTCTTTTTGCACACATATTGCACACATCTCTATGGGAGAGGGCCATCTAGTATATCGTCACCCAACGGCAGTTTGCATGCATCTGTATGGGACAGTGCCATCTATTGAATGATACGGGAGACGCGACGGCGGGGAACGCCGGATTGAGCGACGACCGACCAGGTGATGCTACAAGGAGCTTCGCCCCTAAAAATAAATGTTCGTTCAGAAAATCCCCCAATAGGTCCCGAAGAAACCTGAGACTTTAGCGACCTAGTAATGCTCCACCTTGAACTAACTCAGTACTGAAGAAGGCGGTACCCATTGTACTTTATTTATCCGCAGCCTCTCAGCGAAGTGAAACGGGCAACCTTATACGATATGTTCGTTAGCTTTAGTGCAAATAATACAGGAATTTTTTATCGCTGAAAACAGAAAATGCTTCATCACTGTTACAGAGTGAAGATGATAACCCGGATAAAATGACGTAGTTAGGCAGGTACAACAACAAAAAAATAGATATGCTTGAAGCGCTTGTGGTCATTCACAATCAGATAATGTTGAAACTGTGCTAGAATTCGCAGGACGTTAGTAATCAAATGCAAGAAGAAGCTTGCAGCAAGACGATGTCAGTGCCTCCCGACTAGCAATTGCGCCTGACGAGAAAAGTCGTACGACTACCGTGAGATAATTATATGTATACAAACAAAATTCTGTTCGCAATCGAAATCTAAAGGAAGTGAGCACGTACTTTTTAACAACAAACGTCAGGTAAAACCGATGGCCTATGCGCACGCTTGTTATCAAATTATACGTCAAGGTAGTTATTTAGCGACAATGACATTAGACATGGATCACCTATCTTGAAGTACAACTGATATGCAGGCCGGTGAAATTATGGAGTGCACTGTTTATCGTCTTTATGCGAAATTCCAAACTCTCCATGCACGCGTGGGAATTTGGAGAATGGAAAAATTTAAACGAACATCGTGGCACTCAGAAAACCTACGGTAGAGGGAACGTAACATCGTAATTTGACATGTAGCAAACAGCTTGACTATAATAAGCATAGCTTCATATGGGCCGCGGTGATTTTGCCAAGAAGCGTTATGCATTGAAGATTACGTTGGAAGGAGATATGCGGAGAGTCACAGTATTAGACAGGAGAGGGTTCTGTATGAACCGACAAGGAGAAAGCGGGGGTGCAGTATAGCTACGCTTGAATGTAGTACTGTCAAGGAGGAGGAGGAAAAGAAAAACGGACGGACAGGGAGATTAGCCAGTTCTCAGACCGGCTGGATACCCTGTACTAGCGTCAAAATATAGTAGCGTTCTTGATAGGGTGATTATTTTTGCAAAATGAGACGATGTTTTATCAACTGCACAAAGTGTGTGCATTCGCATTTTCTTTCTTTCTCCTCTGTCATATTTCGCAAGAGAAAATTTGTCAAACATAAATATCCTACGAAATTTGTAACCATCACTTCTTACGCCTAGCAAAAAATTGCAAGGGCTCAGCGAAAACATTCCCATCTTCAAAGGGCTGCGATCTCTGTCTCCAATAGATTAGTAAATTAGTTTCTACAGTTAAATTTTATGTATTTGCGTACAAATAGAACATAATGGTTAAAACTGATGTCAGGCACCTTAACTTACTTTGATTTAGGAAGTGATGGATAGGAGTTTGTAGTGATTGTTTCAAATGCAGTCGTATTATGAGCTGTTCCTGCTTTAACTCTTTAAGGTGTCCAGTAAAGCGACCATATTTTACGCGAGACATTTACTGGCACACTCATGAAATGCGAAACGTTTATGCTCGTGCAGCTAGACAAAGCGGATCACTTACGCTTCTTCTGCAATAGAAACGGCCAACTTCAAAGCAATTTACAAAACGACGAAGAAGCGCATAAGGAAGATCGCCCAAGCACATATTCTATTAGGAAACATAACCAGCCATCCCGTGAACGAATTGTGTAAAGGAAGCCCGCAGCCAGGGAGGGGGGTGTCTTAGGGGCCCTACCCCCCCTACCCCCTAAAGTTTGGCGGAGGTGCGTGTTTCACCGTAAATAAATTACGAAAAAGGTGTTTTTCCCGAATAGTGAAGGCCCTCTGCAAGTGGACCCCGACCCCCCCGAAAAAAATTTCTGGCTACACGCCTGGTATAAAGCATCCTCGAGGTGTGAGCCTGGCCGCATATGACATCATTGGTTGTTTTGCTTTTGAACAGAACTAAATATTCAGCAGCTTTAAGTTGCGGCATGTGTGATTTGCAGAGCGGAGTTTAATAAGTGCGTAATTCTGAATGAAATCACGAACCATAATACAGGCATGAGGTAAGAGACGACGTTCCTCAATAATAAATACCAAAAGTCGCAGGCTCCCTTATGCATTCGCCTACGGCGACTCGAAGGCTAAAGTCATCTTCTTTTTCTTCTCAGTCGATTATTTGATCCTTCCTCGATCTTTCGTTAATTTTCGCTGCCTTTCTTGCTTGTTTCATTGCGAGTGTTTTGAGTTGATGCGAATAAAATT
The DNA here is from genome assembly GCF_013339695.2 of Rhipicephalus sanguineus. NCBI lineage: Eukaryota > Metazoa > Arthropoda > Arachnida > Ixodida > Ixodidae > Rhipicephalus > Rhipicephalus sanguineus. Next base: position 167,232,616 of record NC_051177.1, read on the forward strand.
TCCGCTCCTCTACTTATGAGTGATCTCTATTACTATGAAGTAGTATGTTGTCAGCTGTTAAAAAATCTTGTTCAGTGAGCGCACTGTGCAGGCTAGATATGCAAACGCCAGAAAATCATAGAAGAAATCTTAAACGGTGTCAGCGGAATGTAGTGGTCTAGGCCATCAGCCTAGAGGAGCCTGTTTTTTTTTTCTTCCGTTATTTCTTTCTTTAAGTGATATATTGACAGAACTAACAGAACTGACAGAAGATGATTTCTAGCCCCTAGCAATATGCTTTTGAAGCCATTAAACAAGAGCATGTACAATATTTTACGAAAAAGAAAAAAAAAATGACAGCGCTTCGACTCTCATTAACATATGGCTCTGAAGGCAAACCGAAGAACAAGGGTGCTCGCGAAGTCTAAATTTCAATTAACCCTTCGCAAGCAAGGAACAACAAAGTGGGCCACGTGTGCCGCCTAAGCCCCTCAATACACCATATTCCGAAAGAGTGGTAGGTATTGAATGGCTTGAAATAACGAGGTTCACCTTGTTACTTCACTGTGAATGGGAGTCTCATACTTGTTTTTTAATTTGCCTTCCAAATTATCCCGCATACCTTTGAGGCATATACTGCTTAGAAGACGCACTGATTTAGGCAGTGATGTCGGCGTTGTGAATTACTGAAGCCGTGTAACATGCGATATGTCAGTCAGTCAATTTACCTCTGAGGTTAATATTCATAACAAAGTAGAGTACAGTGCATCAGATTTATACAGTTGGGACAGCAGAACTCAACGTGAGTTGTGCTAAGAGTCCCTATGACAGGGATAGTGTTATTTTGTCCGTGTGAGAATATGTTATACATAGGACTATACAAAAGAGAGCGAAACGCTACGTAATACGTAAAAGGAAATTAAACTATATAAAACGTAAAATAAAATATTACAAACACGAGAAAAATTAAGGCAAAATGATACAGCATGCGTAACAGGAAACTCTTTTCTGAATTTAGCATCTGTACAGGAAGTATACTGGCGCAGTGAGTTGAAAAAAGTACTGAATGGATGATTATGAAGTTAACGAAGTGTATAACAAACACTGGCTGCAGTTTGCGCGTACATGTGAAACTGTTAACAACGTTAACAACGAGGGGTATGTTAGATAAAGCGTTACGTGATGATGAAATTGAACTGACGGACTGTGCATATTATTTCTTAGGAATTTGTACATAGGAGCTGCAATGCGCAATCGAATGTGACAGTGCAGTGCTTAAATATTTAATAGAGGGTAAGCACATGATATAAACTCAGCTCGTCGGGTAAAACATTGAAATACTCTTTGAAGGACCATTAGAATTTTCTTCCCAAATCAAGCGTTAGAGGGCATCCAGGAATAAGCTCCTGTACAACGCCAGGCTCAGGATTCTTCGAATAAATTACCGGCTTACTGGCTAAGTAACGTCTGCAAACCCACTTATCAGTCTCTCGCACATGTATGCACAACGCTTACGCGCTGCGCGAGAAGTGGAATCCCCACCATAAGAAACCAGTTCCAGAAATTCTGTTGTGCTTCTCTTAGTATAATCTGATTTGTTTTACAATGTTTACTAAAGCTATGGACTCTGGAACGCTGCCTTAATTCCTCAATATGAGCACTGTATTCACGACCCACAAGGTTATCACACCAAATAAGCAGAAGGGCACAGTGCATTCATTATGCTTACTATGCGACGAAGTTTCTTGGGCAGGCGCTATCAGTGGGGCGCCTGGCACTGGCGTTTCTTCCTTTTGGTGTATCTGACTTAGCAAATATAATTAGAATTCATTAGGGCTGAGATACGCTGCTTCATTGTCGTTTTGCATGTCTCTTACACTTCCTTGTGCTGCTACGGCATTTGCTGTATCGCTTTGGGCTGGCCTGAATATTGTAGCACTTTTTTAAAGTGGATCTTACAAGCGCTCATTTTCATTGCTCAATAAATAAAGAAATTTCACGATTTTTCGCAGTGTGGCAGCCCTTTACTCGGATAGCAAAATTATTTTACGGTGAAGACCATCATGATGCTTCTCTTGCCTTTTTTTTCTTGATCTAATCGAGAAGTGGTCAAGAACCGAGGGATTATACGGTTGTTACCTATACCAGCCGTGCCTCGAACTGACTTCAACAAACACTTGGCACACCATATATGGTATTTGTTCAAAGTTATCCTCAAGGAACAAAATATGTGCCAATTTTTCGTTTGCAGTATTCTTATACGCTGAAAAAAGCTGTTTCGGACGATAGTCCTTGTTTTGCGAAAAGATAATTTGTCATGAATGTAGCGCAGCGCACAGTAACAGAACAGAAGTACAGCAACGTAGCCGACTACCTCAGAGACAACTTTAAGTGTTCAGGACAATGCTGACGCAAATGTGTTTACATTATAGCCTGGCTTGATTTCACCAAAACCTTTCGCAGAATTACGGACAATCATAAAAAGAAATGAACTGATGCATATCGTCTTTGCTACTTAATATTTTACGTTATAAATTTACGAATACGTGTATGACTATAATGCGTGGCAGATAACACAAAAAATTTTAAAGCTATAGGAACGGCAATGGCACAAAGAGGGTTAAGATGCTGGTGGCGCATATTTTGTCTGTTCGGCATGAGGAAATGACAAAATTTGGCTTGGCAGGCCTTCAATAGAGGTCGATCAGATGGCATGCTACCTTACATTCAGAGAGGATATGAACCAAAAGAAGGAACGGCGAATCGATGTTTGCAGTGAAATAAACCGCAAAAGATGGCTAGTTTGGTCCGATTAGCGGATGCCGCATCTGGATATAGTAACACTGCGTGGGACCGCAGGAATGGGAAACGCTACGAGCGAAGGAAATCTCACGCATTCTTTCGTTCTTCTTTATTTTGCCCCGTGCTTTGACCAGTGTTGTAGGCGTTGCCGAAAAAAGTAATAAATATATTACTTGTTACGCCAACAAAAAAATGGGGGACGCTTAAGCTTCCCCTAGAAGAGTTCAAGGCGATAGCGATATCCGGCCCCATCGTAATCGCATTCTGTTTCGCTTGTCATTACGTTTAGTCGCCCAGCCAGCCAGCCACACGCACACACGCGCGCACACACACACACACACACACACACACACACACACACACACACACACACACACACACATCTATAGTAAAGGTAAATGTTTCCGCCCTCTTCAACAGCACTTGTATGACAACAGTGTATACCCACTACGTGTGTGTAAGAGAATGCGCAAATTAATGTGTGTGCCCTTTGTTACGGGTGGCATGCTTGAAACCAGAAGAGCGTACGCGCGTGATATTTTTTAGAAGTTTGGTGCACCCAGTACGTGTTCGTAAGGGAATAGGCGCAGTAATGTGTGTACCTTTTGTAAAGGGAGGCCGGCTTTAAACCACCAACTCATTATGCAATTCACCTGGCGTGACGCCCGATGAGCAGTGTACGCTTGTTCCGCGTTTTACTGCGGTATTAGTTGCCGTACTGTGACTCCTGTACACAGGACGCGTATGTTTGTGAAACATGAAGGTTATTTTCAGTGTAGTTCCAAGCACTGGCGTGGTTGTGTGATAGAACGCCTGCTGCGCCACGTCGAAGGCCTTGGTTCGATTCCATCTCAGGTAGGTAATTTTTTTATTATTAGCTAGCATTCATGGCGACGATTCCGCCACGGACAATGATGCTGTTTCGCTCACAACGAACGACACCGACACCGGAATTTCTGCGACACGGGCTCTTTAACACTATCGCGTTAAAAAGGAACGCGGTAGCAGTTAAATTACCTACAAAAAAAAGGCAACGCGTTACCGTTGCCGTAAACATCAACGACGTTACTTCTGCACTTCTTCCATTGTCAGAATTTTAATCAGTGCGCCTTCGTAGCAGGAACCCAGAATGACAACTGAATAAAACTCACATATAAACTTCATATAAAACTTCTAGCCCAAACGAGAATTTTAGCTGAAATACTGATATAACGACAATACTTTACACAAGCGGCCCACACTTTAGCAATATTAGAATGGCCTAAAGGTTACGGTAGAATGGAATGTGATGGCTTATAAGTATGTGGCAAACGGTAAACCCTTATCTCAATGTGGCAATAAACAGAAAATGAGGTGTCGTTGTCAATGCTCACTAAAAAAAAAAAAACATGAACACTGAGCTCAAGAAATTTAGAGTAATTCGTACTAACACGGCATAATCACAAACTTTGTAGCAAGAAAAGAATGCTTAAATTGCATACCATGGAAAAAATATTTGCCGTATCAATAATTTTTACTCCTTATTCTGCATAATAACCGCAAAAATTTCAAATGTTTACGTGAAGGCGCTGAAGGTCAGCCGCGTTCGCTCAGGAGTTCAACAACTAGAAGCAGTAGCGTAAGCACAAATTTTTTGGGAGGTACAGCCATAGTTTTCGTATGTTCGTGCGTGCGTTTATATGTTTTACGTGAAGGCGCTGAAGGTCAGCCGCGTTCGCTCAGGAGTTCAACAACTAGAAGCAGTAGCGTAAGCACAAATTTTTTGGGAGGTACAGCCATAGTTTTCGTATGTTCGTGCGTGCGTTTATACGTTTGTGTATATATACACATGCAAAACCTAAAGCAAATTTGGGAGTCTTGCACCCCCCCCCCTTTTCCTTGCGGCTATGCCAGTGACCAGAAACGTATACGCGTACTTGCAAATAGATGGAATAATTTTTTTTTTGAAAAGGAAACTGATAAGCATAGCTATAGTCTTGCAGACACAACTTTCTAACAACGACAACTTGTAGAACTTAAGCAACAGATATGTTTTCTAAGGTGTCTTCGGGCATATTGTGCTGCTTCATACACTATACAGCAGCGCCTACGGCAAATAGGCGCTTGACGAACCCATTATATCCTACTACTGTTGGGATGGCCTGGCTACCACGAAGTGCACCGCTGCGACAAATGGGTATCTCTGGAAACAGGGCGCCTACGAGGTGGAGTTTTATGTAAAACTTCTGGGATTATTGGAACAAGAAGTAATTAGCAACGTGACAACTAACATTACCTAAAAATGCTAGCCCAACTACGTTACGCGCTACGGTTCCGCAATGGCAACGAATACGTTGATAAGTTACCGAAAATAGTAACGCGTTACCGGCAACAACGTTACTTGTAACGCGTTACCGCCAACAGTGTCTTTTACGTACGTGCTACTTGCTCACAGAAAATCGGAAGCTCTCATTAGCTGAGAAATGCCGTAATCAAACTCTCAAGTAAATAAAAGGCGTAAGTCAATTGAATCATCTTAAAAGACTGAGTCACGCTATCGTTCTTCCGCACCAAGGAAGATTGGGAGCATTAGCAAATGCGCAGCTTTTGGGGTCATGTGATTGTTGGTCGCTGATAATTGTTTTGAATGTGCGCCTGCTTGGCGTAAGAAACAGCAAACTTGAGAGGGATCTCGCTTTCAGAGTTGCTTTTCGGCATGCCTGCTAGACATTTCTCCTATTCTAGCACAAAGGTGGGCGCTGCAGTTATTACTGTAGTGCAACGTGACGATTACTGGAGTATACTTAGTATCTTTCGCATGTACGGAGCAGTCAGAGTAGCAGTGCGGCAAGAATGAACAACATAACTCAGAAGGAAAAATTCAGACGTCCAAGACCCACGAATAAAAAGTTTGAGCAGTGTTTACGCCCACAGTACAAAGCAATCAAGTGAAAATGCCTATATACTTTGGAGTATCCGCCAGCCTTTAGAAGCTAAGGCGCTTAGTGCTCGTCCGCATTGTGTGTCGTTCAAACGTAGGAAAAGAGAAATTAGCTGCAATATTGGGTCGATTTGTTTTTTTGTGTGCGTATGCAAAGTAAACACCAGCAAATTGGTGAGCGCGAATTATAAAGTTTCTTGTTTCATTCAGTATAAGTATAATTTAAAAAGCAAAACAGTGAAGTAGATAAAGTCGGACAGAACTTCAGCTGTCCTCTATGAGTTGTTTTAGAGCCAAAATGCTTTCATTTTCTTTTTTGACGCGCGCACACATGTTGCCCTCGCAGTGTACGTGAACTTCTGAAGTGCCCGGGAGGCACGCCGCTTTAGAACTAGGGGCACACGACGTGACACCAAGTTGGTGAGCATGAAAGCGTTGGCGGAGGTTGGAGACATGTCCCAGGAGAAATGGTTTGCATCGTCGTCCAACCCACAGCAAATAAAAAGAAAAAAATAAAAGAAATAAAAAGCAGATGAAGTTTCTCGAGTATTTTTCAGGTGAGCTCAGGGAGGGTATACACCGTAGGCGATTGCGCGACATTTCTGCGTGGCTCAATTTTCTATCTGTCACCATCACTTCTCGTTTGGCCTTATTGGGTCACGTCCTCGTGAGACCCAAGTTGTACGTGACTCAGACGCTAGTATTCCTAAACTTGTGTTATTGCTGTTGCCTCGTCTGAAAGGCGCCTTTCATGACGGGTTCGCTTACACTTCTGTGTTAAACGGCACTGTCGCGGGATGTGAACTCTGATTACGTGCGTTTTCCCTCATATGTATTGTTTTGCCTACACTACAAACTCCTGGTACTTACCAGTATTTTACTGGCATGCATTATATCCGCCTGTGCGCGTATGCAAGACCTAATTCTGTGCCCGTGCATGCATGTGTGCATTTTAAGAGCGAAGCTGTTTGTGTCGGCCGTAAAACCTTTGGTGTCCGCAGGAAACCACGGGTGGGTATGCGCCACGGAAATTGGGCAAGACCCACTACCGAGTAGAGCAGGTGCGAGCGTTAAACGAAAACTCTGCTCCGCGAAGTGAAGCACATGAAACAGGCGACAGAGAGGGAAAGAAAAAAGAAAGAGAGAAAGAAAGTTATAGCAAAGAAAGAAATAACAAAATAGAGAGAAATAAAGGGAATGAAGACATAAGAAGATAGACATACAGAGAAAGAGAATGAAAGAAGCAGACACGAAAAAGAGACAGAAAAAACAGAGAGCAAGACCGAAGTAGAAAGACAGACAGAAGTAAAGAGAAACACAGAAAGCGAGAGAAAGAAGCCGAGAAAGAGAGAAAGGGATTAATGGAAAGAGGGATAGAACGATAGAGGAATGCATAAAAAGAGAGAGATCGAGATGGAAAGAAACATACACGAAAACGAGATAGAAATAAAAATGAGACGAAGGCAGAGGGAGAAAGAGCGAAATAAAGAGAAATAGGAAAAGAGAGAAAGAAAGAAATGAAGGGATGAAAGAGACATAAAGATAGAGAGAGCGAGAGAGAGGAAGAAACACAAAGAAAGAAATAGGAAGCAAGAGGTACAAAAACAAATACAAGAAACAGAGAGAAAGAGAAAAAAGAACGGAAAAAAATATATATATTGTTGTCGAGTTTGTACGCAAGCGTAAAATTGGAATGCCTATCTTATCAACTTAAGAGTACATCTGGTGCTGGCGTGACCAAAGTATATGACTAGTTAGTTTTTTCCGCATTATAAAAAAGGCGAAATGCTGCAGACCCGTGTACTGTGCGATGTCATTACACACTAAATAACGCCATGTGGTCGAAATATCCGGAGGTCACCACTACGTCGTCTCTCATAATCATGTCCTTGTTTTGGGACGTAAAACCTCCGATATTATTATAGCAATATTAACAATTCCGTCTCATCAAAACAAAACACTCATATTTCTGTCCCACTGTTCTTTATGCAGAACCCACGAAGCAATGTCGACATTTGGGCCAAATGGCACGTTTCCATGAGCGATTGAAGAAGCGCGAACAACACGGACAAGAGTTAGACGCTTGTGTCTAACTTTGACCTTGCTGTTCGCTCTCCTTTTTGGGACGTTAAAGCCCAGATATTATTATGTTCGCTCTCCTTGAAGATTTCACAGAACTTTGTGTTAAGAAAACAGACGATTTACATTATAACTTTTTGTCGAATCCAAACAGTGAATATGATTTCAAAGCTTTATCAAATCGTTCAAAGGTCGTTTTAAAGCTTTCTCCTATATATTGGTCCTAAGGCAAGGTATTGTGGTTTTGGCACGTAATTCACAGACATTATTGTAGTTTAACAAATAGGAACCACACGTGACGTCAGACTTTCTGAGAACTTCTTATCCCGCAGCTTAGCAACAAGAAACGGAAGGTGGGGGCTACGCGTCTTTTATGAACCACGTGAGTCGCCTATTCATTTGGCTCCACCCATTTCTGCCGTCGGAATTCCGTAATTCCGGTTATCGACCACTCGAGTTGATATAGCCACAGCACCACTGCAAACCTACTCATCTGCCTCACTGCTACCGACTCGGCACCGCGAAATACCTTAGATCATTTTTTTCTATATAGGATGCTTTATGCTTCGTGCGCCGTGATATGTTACACGTTGGCTGCTCGTGGTTTAACAAATATCTCGGCGGCGACTTGTTTCGAACAGGTACTAGCGTATATACGAGAAGTGAAGCGTACATTCATTGAATGCAGCGCAATATTTATGCAAATATATCATTATTTCTATACTCTTCGCGTCATGTTTACAATCAAAGGACCACATCATTTCTTGGTACATGTATATGTAACGTTTAATCTTACGCAGCTCGTCATGCTGTTCGTCAATTATTAATTATATGAAATGATTTACGAGCACTTGAAGCACTTATGTTTAATCGTGCAGCTATGATGACTGCTGCGGACCTGCTTAAAAAAACGTTTGAAGAAAAGATCTCATGCGCAGAAGAATGCGCTTTAAATGGTAAGCTAGACGTAAGGATGGTAAGAGAAGACATATTCTGCTTTCTGCACAGATTCGGCTTCTCTGCATTGTCTCCATAGCGTAATGTTCAAATGTAGGCACTGTCCTACCACTTGACTTCAAACAACATCAACTGCATACACTTACTTAATTAATATATTTCAAGGTTCATTCCCCGCACTGTCAAACACCTATGATCATGTTACATGGTTTACTTACTCACACAAGTCGCAACTCCATTAGGAGTTTTATCTTGTGCCTGAGATTGGTTTATTTCTTGCTATTTGTGACCGTCTTCTCTAGTTGTTCATCAATTACATGGGCTAGCACGAAGGCTTCTTGGCTGTTTGGGGCGCTATAATATGTAATAATACACGTTGGGCTAGGCTATCGTGTCAGCCATGTTCTTTATTTAGAACACCCTCATCTTCCTCGTCTTCCCTCAGTCCTTCTCTAGCTTCTTCACCACGTCCACGTACACTCCCCCTCTTTGAAGACTCATCCCTCCTGGGATGATACATGAAGACGTTTCCAACAGTCGCAAACTCCAGCACACCTTCACCGTTTACGTAACCAACCCTCTTGAGAACGCCTTGTTGCACTGCAGTCTGCACCACTCGATAAGGTCCCAAATACACCTGCTTCGTGCCGGGAAGGCCCTTTCTGACGAGTATCAGATCGTTCAGCTGTATCTTAGGTATCCGCGTGTTGTGGCGACGGTCGAAGTTTCTCTTCATATCTTCCCGATATCGCTGGTATGCTTCCGAAGTTTTTCGCTTTTCGCACAATTGCAGGCGGTCAGCAATGCGAAGCTGTTGATCAGCAGGAAGCACTGGCGCCTGTCCGAATGCCGCAAAATACGGGCTACAGCCGATGCTCGCAGTGTGCGATCGGTTGTGATGAGCAACAGCTGCCTCCAAGCAGCATTTCCATCCGCCTTGAAAGCTTGGGTACATTGAAATGAACTGCTTCAAATCTCGTATTATTCTTTCAGCCATGCCATTTCCTGCAGGATGGTACGGCGCGCAGCGTCGCAAAGTAACTCCACGTTGCTTCGCCCACTCTTGCAAACGCTGGCTTAGAAACGCTGGTCCATTGTCTGATATCACTACTTTTGTACTCTTAAACATCTCACGGCTCAAGAGAGCAATCACACTATTCGCGTCTTCTCTTCCCGGCCGTGCAGCCACTGTTCTTGTGCACTGGTCTATTGCCACTAGGAAAGACTGTGTTCTTCCTACTCCAGCAGCCTTTTTCTTGAGCTCTGCAAAATCAACGTGGACAACTTCAAACGGTATGTCGGAGTGTTGAGGCAAGACCATCTCGTCCGTTCTCTGAAGGTACTTGGCTTTGTGAACTTGACATTGATGACAAGACTGAACATACCGCTGGACGTCATCTTTCATGTGTTTCCACTGGAAACGTTGATGGATCTTGCGATAAGTCCTCCAAAAGCCATCGTGTCCGCCTGAGTGCGGGGAGTCGTGATAAAGTTCCAAGATTCGAGGCACCATTGTTTCTGGGACTGCGAACTTTCCGTTCAGGAACTGGAGTTCTTCAGTTCCCTCCCACAACAGGTTTGCGTTGATGTTTTCTTGATCAGGAATGACCGCAAGTCTCGAAAGTGCATCTGCATCCTTTAGGTGCTCCCCAGGCCTGTGATGGACCACGAATGTAAACTGCTGGAGTTCGGCCACCCACCTAGCGATCTTTCCTCTAGGCTCTGCGAGGTTAAGGATGTAAGTCAAGGCTTGATGATCCGTGAAGAGCGTGAAGCTCCTGCCATCCAGGTAAGGTCTAAAATAGCGTACGGCCATTAGGACTGCCAAGGCTTCTTTCTCTGTAGTCGTGTAGTTAAGTTGCGCTTTCGAGAAGGTGTACGAATAGTATCCGACGACCCTCTGTTGCCGGCTCCGCGGACAGTTGGCATCTCTTTGGTAAAGCACTGCACCTGTGCCATAATAAGAAGCGTCGGTGTTCAGCTCGAAGGGCAACTTGAAGTCTGGAAGAGTGAGAACTGGATCAGATGAAATGATGCTCACAAGGCTGTGATAAACGGAATCACACTCTGCTGTCCACTGAAATGGAACATTCTTCTTAGTCATTTCTGTGAGGCATTTAGTTTTTGTCGCATAATCTCTAATGAACGACCGAAAATGCCCGGCCAAACCCAGAAATACCCGCAAAGAGTGTAGTCATACGGCTTCTGCATTTTTGCTATTCGTTCTACGGATTCCTGTTTCGTTGTCTTGGTTTGGCCATCAAATACTCTACCCAGAAACACAACTTTTCTTTGGAAAAACTTACTCTTCTTCTCGTTAATCTTGAGCTCGGCATCACAAAGTGCTTGAAGTACTCTAGCAAGATGGTTTGAATGTTCGTCCTTGTTGCGGGAATAAACAATTATATCGTCAATGTAGACGTTACAAAACTTCCCAAGAAACGGTCGCAAAACGTCATTCATCATCTTCTGGAACCAAGCGGGTGAGTTCTTCCATCCAAATGGGAGTCGATTATACTCGTAGATTTCAAAGGGCGTTATGAATGCAGAATATTTCTTGTATTTTTCAGATAGCGCAACTTGCCAAAAACCTTTGCATAAGTCAATGCGCGAGAACACTCTGCATCCACCCGTTTCATCTATGATAGAGTCTATACGTGGCATAGGAAACGGAAAAAGCTCTGTCTGCTTATTAATTTGTCTATAGTCTGTGCAGAGTCTAAGACTTCCATCTTCCTTAGGTGCAATGGTGATGGGCGACGCGAATGGAGATGTGGATGGACGAATGATCTGTGCATCCAACATCTTTTGGATCTCGTTCTGAAGCCACATTCTTTTCTCCCTTGACATATTGTAGGGCTTTTTTTTCACCACCGTCGTATCGTCTAGCTTGAATGGTACCTCAAACTTTGTAGTTGCCGTAGGATATCCTTTCAAGCATATCAATTCCGGGTAAAGCGTCTTCACATCTTCACCTGACGATGGCTTCCTTAGAGTCCTCGAAGGTGAAGTTGAAGTTGAAGCGTTGAGGCTGTGGCGCTTTTCTTCTGTAGTCACTTCTCCAGTCCAGTAGATGTTAAGGTGAAGGGCACTGATGGCTTCAGAACGAGATCCAAAAGATGTTGGATGCACAGATCATTCGTCCATCCACATCTCCATTCGCGTCGCCCATCACCATTGCACCTAAGGAAGATGGAAGTCTTAGACTCTGCACAGACTATAGACAAATTAATAAGCAGACAGAGCTTTTTCCGTTTCCTATGCCACGTATAGACTCTATCATAGATGAAACGGGTGGATGCAGAGTGTTTTCGCGCATTGACTTATGCAAAGGTTTTTGGCAAGTTCCGCTATCTGAAAAATACAAGAAATATTCTGCATTCATAACGCCCTTTGAAATCTACGAGTATAATCGACTCCCATTTGGATGGAAGAACTCACCCGCTTGGTTCCTAGGTCCTGGAGGTAGAGGTTTCGCATTCCCCGCAGAAGGTCTTCAACCGTCTTGGGTCCTCTCACTTGTATTTGCTTCTGGAGGTCCGGACTCAAATCATGGATGATAAGCGGAACCACAGACGTTTATTTCTTGCTATTTGTGACCGTCTTCTCTAGTTGTTCATCAATTACATGGGCTAGCACGAAGGCTTCTTGGCTGTTTGGGGCGCTATAATAAATGCCTATTATTATTACTGTTTTAATTATTATTATTATGATTAATAATATTTGAGGACATATTTCCGTGCAACCTTTTTTTGCCACCAGAATGTGTCACTGTTCATTATTCACCTCAAATTATTTCAAAACAAAGCGCGGGAAAAGAAACTGCAGGGAATGTAGAAGTCTTGCGATAAGAGACACGATTCAATTCGGCTGATCATCTATAGCTAGGGTAGCTGAATTACGATTTGACGAAAAAATGTCAGCCCGTATTACAGGCCATGATTCGGCTCTAGACAATTATATTCGATTCATGGCCGCCGCAACCTTAGGCTGTTAATCGAATATCTCCTCGCATTTTATAGTCGTGATGCAAAATTTATTAGGCTATGAAACACCGAATGCTCCGTCCGAGACGTTTTCCTGCGGATGAGTATGCCGTAGGATTATTCGTTCAGTTATTAAATGCACGAAAGGGCAAAATCAACAGCCCGAGGTGGTGGCATCTAAGCAAATCTGTAAAACAGCCTATAGGTAGTGCAGCTAATAGGAGATATCGGGCTGGAGTAATGTATTGCTGTTGAGAGAACAACGTGTGAGGGATGTGCTACGTAGCACGGCCCATTGGAGCACTGCACCGAGATCAGCGGGAGAGACTGCTCCCGCTCATTTCGAAACCCGACGTGCCCACCGATACGTGACCACACGCAGGCACTGCGCGCGGCGCGCGTCGTCTATGTGGGAAACAAGAGCGTTAATGTCTCTCCAGGGACACCGGGGACGTGATAGGCAGGTGGGCAGCGCGATGGCAAAGGCTGGGACAGGTATTGCGTCGATGGAGCTTGCGCTGAGGCCTACCCTGCTTCGCACTCATACACCGTTCACTGCTGGATAGCTACAAAATGGAAACTACGTCATTACGACGTCGCAGACAATTCCTACTGGTTACCTTAATTTTGGTTTGTAATTACGAACAGCGTCGCCTACACATGGCTTCTAGCATCTTGTCTTGCGCTCTTGCGTTACCTGACATCTCCTTCCCTCATTGGAGGGGCGTTGCTTACGATGCATTTTACCAACATTCAGTTTGCTGACTCTCAGAGATGCCGCGGCAATATCTCACGCGAACCTATCCGCATTACCCGATGTTGCAGTACAATACATCAATGCCTGGCTAAAAACTATTGTTTATTCACAAAGGCTTGTCTTGTATGCGTTCGCTGTTGTAAACTAATACCTTTTGCTTGCTTCTGAGCACGCAATTAATTTTTGCCGTTCGAGTGTATTCTATAATTTGCAAATTAAGTCGAAACACTAAACTGCGCAATCTGCTCGAGCGGTGCACCGCAATCTCTTTCAAATGAACTACACCTTCATAAACGCAACAATAGAAAATAAAAAAATTCGGCAGATCCCACGTACCGTAGGGGTCGATGTTATGCGAAGCATGTGGCGGGTAGGTGACTGCGGCGTAACTTTTTTTACTGAGCGACGCCTTACAAATTGACGCTAAGGATTTGTATATATTTTACACGCACATATATATATGTTGAAGAGCCGCATATGTCTTATATAACCAGTTGTTTACGGTTGGGTAACGCAGCCAATGACAACGTGGGTATTACCAAAACCAGAAGCGGTAAGCTGATATGTAGTGCTTATACGTGTCCTGAAAACGCACGCACGTTTCACGAACCCGTGTGCATGTGTGCAAGAAGTTCTTGACAGTTCTTGAGCAAGGGCATCATCACCATGATCTGTGAGCACCAGCAGCTGGTCATGACTTGTTGTAGGACCCGGTCGTGATCGTGGTGACTATGGGTCCATGTGTAGTGAAGTATGTGGTATAGTAGAGCTGTTGGAATTCGTGCATGCCCTGGTGATTTCGTCGACAAATTGTCTGTCGACAGAGCCAGCGACATGTCGGAACATGATGTCACCCTTCGCGTTGGTGAGGTATAGGCCGTCGAGGATGGTAGGCCTGGATAGTGCTACGTAGACCAACATCAGTGGATGGTGTTGGTCGTATTCGTAGACTACCTGGGCGTATGTGACCTACGTAGCCTAGTCTACAAAGCGGCTGTCAATTAATCTGGCACCATCCTCGGTCAGCATGAGGCCATCGCCCAGCCTCGTAAGAAATGAAGAGGACACTGCGTCGTTCTGGTGGACGAAGTGCACTTTACGGTGCTGTGATGTGGATATCATAGGTACCATTCGTTAATGTATTCCTCCGCGGTCGAGCAATGCTCCAATATAGCTTCCTGAATCATAGGAATACAAATGTAATGTTTATTAGACTGCTATAAAAGAGGAGCCAACACTGGAACTACAGGCGTTCATCCGATATGACGCCTGTATCGTAGGAGTACACATCGTAGGAGTATCATGCAGTGTTTATTGCTGTCTTGTAAAATTAGATAGCCAGCACCACAACCATCATTGACGTTGCACCGATAGTACGCCTGCGTAGGCTGTTTTTCCAAGCCAGTTTATAGACCTGGCGTGGCTCAGTGGTAGAATACCTGATTGCCACGCAGAATGCTTGGGTTCGATTACTACTGGGATCCTAATTTTCATTATTTCCATTCGCTGGGTCAACGCTGCCGATGTTGGTTTTCCTTAACGCTCTAGCATTTAAGTTACCAACGTCTGTTCTCGCCGTTCCTGGGCAGATATAAACTGTCAATCACCTGTGGCGCATACCCGTACACCGCGGCCCATGGTAAACGGGTATGTGCCACACGTGTCTAGTGGAAAGGGTTTGACGACGTACGCGACAGGATTTTAACGTTATTCATGTCATGACCCGACGGTCATATTCGTCAAATCCTCTTACCCTCTCATGCAAATTTCGGTCTACACCAACTTAAGGAGGCGATCATGAGAGCAGCCAGACGTAGGCGGCTAGATAGATAGATAGATAGATAGATAGATACGTAGATAGAAACGCTCAAAGTGCCAGAGGTTCGCTAAGAAATGCTTCGCATTTAATAAATATTGACGGAGAAACGCTAGAGTGATTTGCTATGTTTAGTACGAACGCATATATCCAAAATCATTCTTGCGGAAGCCCGCAAGGTGGAGGAAAATTCATGAATAGAAAAAGAGATTTTGCAATATGCCCGTTGTTTAGCGCCAAGGCCAAACCAAACTTCAATTCGTCAGTTCGAATTTGTCACTTCGTAGTTGTTAGGAAAGTTGTTCTTTGTCGGAGATACAAACCAATCACATTACTGGTCGATCACTCAGAGCTGATCAGAAGTGTAGCATATCTCAATGCGAAGACAAATTATTGGACAAATAAAAGCACATGAAAACTGTATATGGAAAGAGATTCGAATGAGTAACATTTGTGGACTGGTAGCTCCTAAATGTAAGAGATCCAGCAGTCCTTTCGAATCTCTTTCAGAGTTTCAAAGGAACCGCAAGTTTCTCATACATTGCGAAATTAGGCGTTGATGGTGATGCCACGTTTTTTCTGTTATTCCTTTCCACAGCCAGTGTAGGGGCCATTATATATGTAATTTTAATTCATTTTGTTCGTTTTCGGCAAGAAATGATCAAATTATGATGCTGATCTATCAACAGATGCATGACGTTTCAACATTATTTTACGCATTTTACGCATTTTGAGAGCAGTCCCACCATAACAGTCACGCGCGAAATTCCGCCAACTGCTCTATGGAGAGATTGAGTGGATGATATTTCAACGAGGCCGCTCTTGAAGCAGCGAGAAGGGCCGGAAACACGTCATCTCACTGGACGTCGCAGCAGCGCATGTTCCAGCGCTAGAGCCTGCTGGAAATGTCCCCGCGCTCCTCCTCCCCCTTCACTTCACTCGCCCGTTTATGCACTAGAACGGCACGAAACTGGGGTCGCACGCGCAGACTCGGCGCTCTAAAAAACGTGATTGATCTCTGTCTCGCAGCAACCGGTCATAGCAAGATACTGCTACTTCTCTTTGGAGAAGTAACTGCAGCTTTGCTGGACAATAAGAAATACATTTTCCCAAGCATACTAAGCTGCCATTGACTCGTTCTCACCGCCAGTCACCGCGTTGTGTGAACATAGCTAATGAATATGTAATTTATTCAATACATTTCACATAACATGATCAGAGTTAAGGCTTATATAAGCAACTTCTATGCCCGTAGGCGACAACATGTGATCCCATGCGCATCTCGCGCACTTTTCGTTTGTCTGACCTTTAGTTTTTCACCAATGCGCTGGGTGTTCGGTATTAATTGCAATTACGCTTAATATGTACGCTGAATTTACTTTTGGTGGGCCGTTGCTGTTGCTTAGTGGGGGCGGTATTTTACTTTTTATCTTCGTTTATTTCCCTACAAGTAGAAGGAACTAAATTTCACGATTAGGCAGTATGCGTGTGCTACGCGTAGAGTTATCGTGAAAATATCTCGCCAATAGGAGGAACATGAGGAATGTTTATATAGCAAACAATCGCAAATACTGTTATTGGGTAACTACACGGCATTTAACAGCCGAGCAATATAGGCTTAAGGAACTAAGTGGCTATGTGAACTCTGAAATGTACAAGAGACTAACGAACAACTAGAGCAAAGCCAAAAGACACAGAAGTGAATAAAAGTAGTAATATACCGTCAGTTGTATTTAGAGTGATGATCCCGCTCACTTTCGTAATGATGATATGCGCGCAGCCGGCATATATGACAATGAAATTGCAGGAGCCTGTCTCGACAAGACCTCAAGACTTTGGAAAACTTTTTGACATAAAGGGCATTCTTACGGACCGTTGCCCCCAAATTACCATTAAGGGATTCATTCAGTGAGCGCCGCTCCTCAAGCCTTAATAGTAGGGGAGAGTAAATTGCTGTTCGTAACCACCGGAACGCAGGCGTGCATTCTGGAGATTAGTAACTACTCTCGAGTAGCTTCTAATCGCATGGACGGTGTAGCTATTTTCTTTTCCGTGATTGAGTCCTTATTCTGACGTCTAATTTGTGATTCAAAGAAAAAAAATCACAGCATATCCACGGAGTGAATGATGATGAGTGGGCGAAGCTGCGGAGGTTCATCGGTAAACCGTGAATCTTCCATGAATTCTGCCCAGTACATCATCACCGACGTGAGATCGGACGCGTTTATACTAAAGGTTCGATGAGTTATGACGACTTGCAGCTCACTTTAATTTTACATGTACGCTGTGAATTTGCATTGTTTAGAAAACCATTGCTTCAGAAAACATCTGGCGTCTTTCGTGAAGCAGCTAGCGTCTTTTCGTTTTGCTTTAGAAACATCTGGCGTTGTTTCGTTTTGCTTTTACAAAACATCTGGCGTCTTTCGTTGGTTTATTTCATCAATCAACGGCGTTTTGAACAAAATTTTTATTGTTTAATCACGCACAGGAGAAATCTCACCAGGCACTACCTTGGAGGTAAACAATGGCTGCTAATGGGAATGAGAGACAGAAGAAGTCGGCTTTTAGCTAACACTTACACTTCTACTTCTACTAACGTTTCCTACTGGAACATGCCAATGGCTGCTAATGGGGAATGAGAGACAGAAGAATTCGGCTTTTAGTTAACGCGCACGCTGCGAATTTTTTATTGTTCAACAACGCACAGGAAAAATCTCCCACCGGCACCACCTTGGAGGTCAAAACGTAAGACTTGTTACGCACTACGACTACTACTACGACTACGAGGGACGAACGGGTGCCGCCTTAAGGAGCTTCGCCCCTAAAATGAGCGTGATTTGCGTTCTGTGGCTGCCTACCTTCTGCCGATTCGTCGTTACAGTTTGTGGGTAACGTAGTATCACTGGTTACAGCTGGTATCCTAGTGGCAATATGAGCATATGGACTTCAGCGAGAGTTTGTTTGTGTTCAGCAGGCTTACCGAGACGATTAATTGTAACCTGAAAACCTTGTCTTAGTATTTCATCCACTGGTGATCCCATTTCCTGTATCATTTGGTTCGACGAGCATACCTTATCGCTCCTCTAAACTGATAGCAATTTGAGATAACTAATCTGAAAATGATTTGCTTTCTCATATTTTGCATGACAACTACATTCTTGTTTATTCTCGCTCTCAAAGGGAAAAATGGATTTAACAAAAGCAATAAAGAACGATAATAGTCACGAGAGTTTTGCACGCCAAAACCACGATAAGATTATGAGGCATGAAGTAGTGGGTTACTGCGGAGTAATCTTCAATGCCTGGGGTTCCTTAAAGTGCACCCAACGGTTCTTCAAACGGATTTTCTTGCGAACGGGTGTTCTTTGCATTTGCAACCATCAATATATGGCCACTGTTGCCTGAAACAGAACCTGCGCCCTGGAGCTTAGAGACGCGACACCTCGCGCGTTATACTAGCGGGTACAATTTATCTAGTGGATTCAAATGTGACCTCAAAAAATAAAGCTGCTATTGAATAAGGTAGCTGATATGATTAGCCTGCATCAAAACGCAGCAATAGGTGCATCCATCTATTAGGCAAATTTCCGCAATAGTACAAAGAAAATTACGTTGCTTCTTTTCAATATCGCTATAGTCTCTGTGCATGTTGTAGTTGCGGCACATAAAACTCGCATTTCTACTTTCGCAAATAAAAGCTTGCGAAATATAAGCAAACGCTTGCTACCCATTTACAACAGCGAAACCTTACGTAATGCAGAGACGCGAGTAGAAAACAGTATATTGAACGAGACAAAAAAACGTGTGTGCTTCTGCAGCCCGCAATAATGTTGTAGTTTTTCCAAACTGTCAATTTATGAACTGACATACAATGAAAAGTGATGAAGTATCGATACTCGTTACTAGAAGACCTAGAAAGGACCGTAATAGTTATTCTGAAAGTTGTTATGCTTGTATTTGCAAATGTGATCCTTAGGGGTCACAACAAACTTGGGCGACTCATCATTTCTGTGTGGCGCATTGTGCATGTCAAGAAATTGATTTTTCGGAACATTTTGAGGAAAATAAATGGCTGCTATAGCAGTACTTATTTTGGTGATAATATTTATGTGTTGCAGGATCAATTTAAAAGCAATCATAGTTTAGCGGTAAGGTCGTAGCAAAGAATGCAGTAGCAACAATTTGGAATGTTATACGAAGGAAGACTAGCAGCTAATACTTTAGGATCCGATCATACGTAACTCTACGCAACGCTGGTTAAAGAAAATACGGCCGCTCTAAGCAGCGAAGTGGTTGTCGTTCTTTCTGCCGTCTCAACATAAAGCGGTGAGAAAACACCTCTTATACAAGCCGTGTAGGGATGTGTATAGGTGTAGTGCACGCGACCCCGCCTTTGTGATCAAAGTTCGCAGTTGCTGCTCGAGCGACACAGCCCCCCCCCCGTTCCCCAGCAGCGCCCTCCACGTTCCTTCACCCGACGAAAGACGGGCGCCGGCGTGCTTCCTCTCTGCTCGACGAGCCACCGACGCCAGGTCTCGTATGCGGCGCGGTGCTATCGCATGTGCCCATCGCGCAATGGAGACGGCAGTGTCTTGACACTGCTCCAGCCACGCTCGTCCCCAGCGCTCGAGCGCTCGTACTAGCGCGTAGAACATACGATGCACGGGGCGATGTTACCAATTGGGTTTTTATACACAGCATGACAGCGACGCCGACGGCGAAAACCCACCAAGACTATGCGCATAATTGCTGGCGAAATGTAATGTGAGTGATTCCATTACGTGAAGGCCAATGGCCACCCAAGCAGTTTAGTATACGACGCGGAGGTGACAGAGAAATTTGAAGAAAGCTACAAACTCATTTATTGTCTTCATCGGTGGTCACTAATTGTTACAGAAGAGATAAGTTTCTGCATGCCATTTTTATAAATAATCTGGACGCTATAGCGAACGGCCGCTAGTCGAAAGGAAAGGTGAAGAATATATGTGTGGGCCAGTAATTTTCACACATTTTGGTGCACATTCTATTGCCCTGAATGGAAAGTTATCTATTCTTAGCAAAATCGCTCCGGAAAAAGATACACATGGTGCAAACTTCAGAAAATTATCTGTACGCGCTACGAGGATTCATCAAATAATTGGGTAAGCATAACTAGACCTAAAATCAATGTTGGCACTTGCGCTTACCCTTTGCCCGATCAGCTGCGATTAAGAGCTGAAGGGTAACGTCCATACCTTGGCCTGAAACTCCTGATCTATAAGGGTTCAGTGGGGACGGAAACCTCCAAATATTTTTCTTTCAAAATCGGATCCCAGGTTTTATTTGCTTTTTCATTTATTGAACTGTTTCATAGTGAGCCATGTAAACAGCTCCTCATACACTGTTTATAATGTAATGGTTGGACATACGGACATCAGATATGTAACCAGTAACGTTTAGCGTACAATTTCGATGTCACAATATTAATTTTAATGAAAAATACTGCATATTTATATGGTAACTGCATATTTAAGAGCTTTAGAGGTAGTGCATAGTAACGCGAATGTAAAAATACCGTTTCTATGTAGGATTTCATTTCATCACAAGTCACATTCTGGGCCTACCATTCCGAATCACGATCGATAAAGTCAGCTAAAATGCTAAATTCAAAGCCGTGCATCCTTGCCATTCATCGCACGTAATCGCCCTGTCAGTGAAGTCTTCGAAACTCGGACGAAAAGAGAGCTTTTCTTCTTTGATACGAGGTGCCTCCCGGGGGACAGCTGAAAGAAAAAGCACGAGAAAAAAAATTGTGATCGATGTTCGGGAAGTCAAGCTTGTCTCCATATGGGAACTGAGCTATATATTTATCTATATCTCGATCTCAACTTCTTCGCATTTTCTATCCTTCTAAAGGCAGCGTCCAAACTTTTCCGACCACCTATTTCTTTGTGCATTAATTTTTCGTTTTTACTTTTTACTTCGCTCTCATCTCGAGACAAATGTGCAGTTTCCTTTAGACTGATATTTCTTGCACGTTCATTGCGACGTACGCATCCTTTTATTCAGTACAGCTTTGACGGTTGTTCTGTCTAGCTCCTTTCAGCTTTTATCTTTATCTCTCTCTCTTTGTTGTTGTGTTATTGGCCCATTCGTTCGACATTTACACATTTACAACGCTATGCATCAGCTATCACTTGCCTATTTACATATGTTGAAGAAAAAAGGAACGCTTGAAGAGTTCAGTAGCCATAGGTGTTCGTAATAATACACTTCCGCCTTTTGGTGAAAATGAAACCGCTCCTCTGGCCAAAGCCAAACACTTTGCTGATGCTACTTTGTATTTACACTTTGAATGATTATTGCTTTTTTGTCATCTTTGACCATATCGTGCTTTTTGTATAACTGTTTGTCGTTCCTGCAATACTGCATTGTAGACAGTCTGTATAGATTGTAGGCAGGCTGTCCTGAGTGGACTGAATAAATACTTCAATAAGAAGCTATTAGCGGGCCTTCAAGCGGATAACACTGTCTCGTATATTTTATGGAAGCCCTTAGCAAAGCGTCATCATATGGAACGCGCATTTAGCACTCTGAGAACGCTAGATATCAAAGGGTTAAACCGCAATAAAGATGCAAAGGTTAGTTTTCATCAAAGCAGAGTCAGAAAACAGAAGCGAACAACAATTTCTGCATGAAAATGAATGCAGAAATTCATTACGGACAGGTGCCACGTTTTTTTGAGCAGACTTTACAGGATACGAGAGAGATAGAGAGAGCGAATTTATTAGAAGCAGGCAGAGAGGTCGGCCTGAGCTTGCGCTGCCTGGTATATTTCATATATTGTTGTTTGCCCAGATCGCCAGCATGTCGTACTTCTGAGAAATCTGTTCCTCATTGAGTAGATGCAGGGTGACAGAGAAAAGAAATGCACCGAATCGCTGGCGCTATACTATTTTCAGACTACCTGCAAGTATTTCACGGGATGTGCGTCTGGCAAACCTCTCTGTCTTTCTTTGCTTGTCACTCTGTGCAAGCATTTCGAATGTTCAACTGCCCATTACCCACAAAACTAACGTTGTTCAATCAACATAGCTTGCTTTAAACTTATAGTTTGTGTGGTACAACATACCACGTATGTTGTGAACTCTAATATCTGAAGTTCACAGGCAATAGTCCTGGTACTAAAGGCTGCGTAACAGGGTGATTGACAAGCTAAAAACTCAAATAGCGTGGCCAGTAAAAGAGACGATGAGTAAAAAAGAGCCAGAAAAAAATGTAATGGACAACAGCCCTGTCGTATTTGTCCATCTTTTACTGGCCCCTTGTCTTAGCGCTGTTATCATTTCTAGTATGTCGTACCACCTCGCCAAGGCATTCACTTTTGTAGAATGGCGAGCTACATTACTTAACAGACGAGGACACGTTCAAAAGCAGGATCACGACACCAGGGCTGCCCTCGCGTCGTGACCTTTTTTTCCCTCTGTCGTTGCCTATTCTTTCCCCTGTCTTCGTCTTTTTAGAGCTGCAGCTTGCCAATCACGAATTCGCACAAAATATATCTATGAGTGAATTAACATGCTTGTCATTAAAAGCATCCTGCAACTGCTAGTACAATGGCTTTCATGGCATAGCTAGATGAAGCTCAGGCTCCAGT
This sequence comes from Rhipicephalus sanguineus, assembly GCF_013339695.2. Taxonomy (NCBI): domain Eukaryota; kingdom Metazoa; phylum Arthropoda; class Arachnida; order Ixodida; family Ixodidae; genus Rhipicephalus; species Rhipicephalus sanguineus. The sequence goes on from NC_051177.1 coordinate 167,255,548, forward strand.
CACAGTTCGACGATGCAGATGTTCTTCAACTTGTGCCCATGTATTTATATATTCGAGCGAATAGAGTGAAAGGGAAGCTTGTAGCTTACATTTGGTAAGCCATATTTTCGTTCAGCTTTGCTTGAAAAGAGATGAAGCAGTAGACCAGTCAACGAGCTGCCTCCTTCGACACATCATGGCCGTCCATTTCTACCTGCCCTCAACAACAATAGCGGTGGCCGCGTCACGTAGTTCTACATGGGCGCAGGTGGAGAATAGTCAGGGAAGCTTGTTACGTTAAATGGCTGGCGCGCGTGCTCATTGTACCGATGTGGGCCTGGAGGTGCCGGAAGGAGCGCCACTACACTAGTGCGAGAATTGAAAACCGACGTAGATAATATGGCCGGGGGAAACAGACCTCACAACATCGGGTAATGTGTATGCAAGGAAGACTACAGTAGATTGCGTACGTAAGCTGTAGCAGCACCCTTCATTTCATCCTAGTTTCACATTATAGATAAAGCAGATGGAACAATTACGCCCAGGCACTTCCTTTGTCTATTGTACAGCGTGCTGCACGAACTAGGATAGGCCGGGTAATGCAGGTGTAGTGCTCTGGCGCACGTACAAACCGTTTCGCGATACGCTCAAGCATTTCCGCCATTATCGACCGAAACGTAATTACATTCGAGGCTGAAACGACGTTGCCTGGCCGTGTGAACGAGCTGGTACTATGTAAGGTAACTAAGGGTTTTCGGAAGTGTGAGTGGTTGATGCGACATTTTATTGCAATGAATTTCTGGCTGCACTTCTTCGTTCAGTTTAGTAATTCTTCGTTGCTCTCTTTTTGCTTGAAGCTACCCCTTAAAGATCTTGCCGAAATCCCGCTGGTGACATGAATGTAGCCGCCAAGGCTCTTTCACCTAGTATCGCGTACGTTCTGACATGAAAGGCTTCGTAACTGAGGAAACTTTCGGGCGCAAATTGAACGAGGACAATTAAAGAACACACAGCAATATGACGGGCGCTTTGTGTTTCTTGTCCTCGTTCAATTTGTGGCGAAAACGTTCCTAAGTTATGAACCACTGCCAACTAGCTTTAACCAGGATTCTGCAAAGAAGGCCGCTCTGTTACGAATTACGAAGATGGCCACCTGTGTGGTGCTGAGGGTCCACCACAGTGAAGTACGCTGGCTACCCAACGGCTGCTCTATCCGCGTAGTGAATTTAATGCCCCTACCTTCTTGTTTTTTTCTCCTTCTCCTGCTTTTTATTTTTTATTCGTCCACCTTTTCTTTTTCGCTTTTATTGCCAAGCCGCTGCACAAGCGGTGACCCCTTATAAAAGGGACGGCACCACATCGTCGTCATCACCTCACCTGCTAAGACGTCGCGCTACTAAGTCCGAGTGCACGGGTTTGATTCCCAACGGTCGTAGCCTATTTCGATAGGACGAAATAGAAAAATATCACACCATCTCCCGCTAATGGGCACCATGAGGCGATGCGAAGCAGTGTTTCGGCATTTAGAGCCCGCGTTTCAGAGGTGGAGTGGTGAGGGGGAAATGGGAGAGGGGGAGGGGAATAGGTGAGGGGAAATGGGAAAGGGGATAAGAGGCTGGGTCCGAGCTAGTTGGTACACTGACATTATGAAACCGTTAAGCGCACAAAGACGGGAACAAGAAGACGACACACAGAGCGCTCATTGTACCGATGGGAAAGGGGATGGGAGGAGAGATGGGAGGGGAGAGTAGGAGTGCAGAGGAGGAAAGGGAAATGATAGGGGAAAGGGAAGGGGATAGGTGATGGGAGATGGAAAGGGGAGAGAGGGAGTGGAGAGGAAAATTGGAGAAGGTTTGCGCATGCGCAGTAAGGGTGGTCACGCCGCACACCACCACCACCGGATTGAACTCCGCTATAAGGTGCTTCACATCTAAAACGCCCTTGCGAATGGATCCAACAGCACGCTAATGAACATTAAGTATTCGATACTGATCCGCGTAACGATAAGCTCGTTTCTACAGGTATGTACACGGAATGATGTTACCAGTATCTTTTGTACGTGTTTCGGAAGAGCCAATAATATTAGAAATTTGAAATAATCTAATGCGATTATTTTTTCTGCATTTGGAGGAAAACTCTTTTATGCATCCGTTGAGTCAAATACTTCTATTTACGAAGAGAATGAAAGAGACAGTAAATAACGAGAAGGAAAGGGAGAGAAGGAGAACGGTAGAAAGAAATGGGAAGAGAGAAATAACGGGAATAAAGATACAAAGAGATAGACAGAAAGAGACAGACACAGAAGGCAAGACAGAAAGAGGAAGAAATAAATAAAGAGAAACAAAGAGATAGAAAGGAGCAGAGAGACAGAGATAGAGAGAAAGACATCGAGAGGAATAGACACAAAATAGATACAAAAAAAACCCACAGTACCACAGACACAGAAGGAAAAGAGAAATAAAAAGAAACAAAGAAAGGGAGAGAAAGAAGCAGAGAGAGACAAAGAAAGGGAACAGAGAGAAATAAAGATAGAAAGAGCGAGAAAACGAAATAAATAGGTAGAGAGAGAAAGAAAACATAGAAAGAGAGATACAACAAAGTGATACAAGAAACAGAGAAAGAGAAAGTAATAGCAAAAAAAGAAATATGGAAATAAAGAGAAATAAGAAAAGCCACCCAGCTGTGCTCTTCCTTCAGTCTTGGCACTACTAGTGCGGAGCTGCCAGAATCTTTTTTTATCTCCGGAAATAGAATTCAGCCCGACATAACACGTGACTATGATATGTACCTCGCATAAATTACGAAAATGCAGTGCTGCCAATAGGTATGCGGAGACTGATATGCGGTCACCGCGGGAGGCGAAACGAGCGAAGATGAAAGTTTTGTATCTTGGCTATAACGAAATATTCGACAGTGATCTTTCAGTACCTTTTTGTGTACGTCATATCTGCAGCCTAGGAAGGTCGGATTATGAAGCCGTCCAGTTCGTTACCTGGTCAGCATCAGTCGGTCAAGCATGGCGTCCTCCCACGATTTCAAGTTCGAGTACTGGAGCGTTATCACATTTTTGAGCAAAGAAGGAAGTCCCGCCGAAGAAATCCACAGCACAGTAGCATGGTGAATGCGCATGGTAGTGAATGTCCTTCATATGCTACTCAGTGTTTCAATGACTAAACGTGGCCGTGTGCTCGTGGAAGACTACCCAAGATCAGGGTGGCCGATCGACCACTTCAACCGATTTGAACGCTTCAGCCTCAGAAGAGAGCCTCATAATGAATAACCGCCGAAGGAACGTGTCCAAAGTATCCATAGAATGGACCATTTCTTATGGGAGTGCTTTCACTATCGTCCACGATGCTTTGGATATGTCGAAGGAATCGGCACAATGGGTGCCACGGAAACTCTCAGCGCACTATCGACACTACTGCGTGCATTCATCGAGAGAATTTCTGCACTGTTCAGGCGACGAAGATTTTCTCTCCAGCCTTGTGATTCGGGATGAGATGCGGCTGTATCAGTGGGACCCAGACACAAAAAATCAATCCATGCAGTGAATGTATTTGGAGTCGCCTCCCAAAAAAAAAAATTCAAGACCCAAAGTTTAGGGAGGAAAGTGATGGCGACCCTTTTTATGGCACACAAAGGGGATGTTGATCATTTTGTATCTTGAAAACAGTAGCGCAGCTACAACCCAATAATACGCCAGCGTTCTTCAAAAACTGCGTAAAATCATCGCGGAAAAACGCAGGTGATTACTGGCAAGAGGTGTCTTCCTCTTGCACGACAACGCTGCGGCTCACAGGTCTCGTATTGCCCATGCTGTCATTCCATAATGTGGTTTTGAACAGCAGGATCACCCATCCTGCAGTCGCGATCTGGCTCCGGGTGACATTTATTTCCTTCCCATTTCGGAGAAACACCTCAAGTCAACAAGGTTTGTTGACTTTAACTCGCTTCAAAGTGACGCACAGGAGTAGCTTGGAAACCAGAAAGGAGTTTTCTTTTGCAAGTTAAAAAAATTGTTCCAGGAAAATGGGAAAAGTACATTGTGTGAGTGGACACATTGTTGAATAAAATTGGCGAAGCTTGCATTAAGCCGCGCAAGGCTTGACACAGCGAAACCGGACGATTCTGAAGAATAATCTGGTTGCTTCTACGTTGTTTCTAGGCCTTAGCTATGTGATGAGGGATGTTTCTAAGTTGCTTCTAGGTCGTTGCTATATGCTTTAGCTAGGTGATTCTGGGTAGTTTCTACGTTGATTCTCAGCGCAGAGAGGTTCGACTTAAACCACAGACACGACACAGATGACGAAACTCCAGAGACAGAAACTCGCGCTGAAACCAAGCGTTCGCAGACCTCATAGATCTACGGGCAGGTCGTCGTTGGCGTAGGCCTTCCACCGCTTCGGGGTCTTCTCGTAGCCGCTGTTGCCTTTCCCGTTACCTAGCGTAGGCCCAACTGTTGGCTTCTTCCTTTTTAGTGGAGCAGTGGTGAATAGTGGGATTAACCCACTTTCTGTGGCACATAGCCGTTTATGATTATGATAGTTTTCTGATAGGCCGCACACGTTTCTGTGGCACATAGCCGTTCGCTAGTGTTGGGTTAACTGCTGCCTTTTTTTTTAATGGACCAGTTTTGAGTAGTTGCACTTACCGAATTTCTGTGGCACGTAACCCTTTATGATGATGATATTTTCGTGGTACGAGATACAAGGAACGATTTGCTAAGCAGCTTCGCTGATAAAATAATTGTTGTTGGTGGCCAGGCATAGCAAATAGGTTGCTGGTGGTCAGGCTTAGCCTGCACGTCCCAACGTGAGAGGAGCCCACTGCGCCCGCAACATTGGTCGTTTAAATCTATCCTAGAATGTCTAATGAACGTACATTTTTTAAGTGTCCACTGCGCCAGAATTCTTCCTTTCCCAAATTGGCGAAGTATCCAATACTCTTCCCTAAGGCGCCACCCGCACCTGCACAGCTGCACAATTTAATGGGTGTCAGCTTTAAACCACCACTCGGTCAGCAATTCACTTGTTTTGACGCCGGGTGCTATTCTACGGTTCTACTAAGCAATAATACATTCGTAAAGGAGACTACACCCACTACATTACATTCTTATAGCTTTTTTGATCAAGTGGTTTCAAGCACTGGCATAGTTCCGTGGTAGAAGACTTGCTTGCCACGGAGAAGGCCTGGGTACGATTTCCACTCGGGCCGAAGATTTTCTATTATTTATTAATTTGCATATATCTCGAATTTTCACTCACGGGCAATGTTGACTTTGCACTCACAACCAACGACATCGACGCCGGTACTGTAATTTCTGCGAAATGATTATTTAACGCTTTCGCGTTAAAAATATGGACCAACAAAGCAAGGTCTGGCAGTTTTCCTGACAGGCGAGCTGCAGCACTTTTTGATCACCTCTATAAAAGGGGCTGCGGCTCTTCATGTAATACGCTGTGATAGTGGCAATGATCAAATACGCCATTATGGTATGTATAGTGATGAAAAACTATCACTGGCATCCACATGTTCACATAACTGTGTGAGGGTGTGAGGATTGCGGCCCGAAATAAATGATTGACACGGTACTGTCATATCACAAGCGCTACGTGCATTTACGCTCTTGTCAACACCGTATAGCACCTAGCTCGTGGCAAATATTAGATGCGAAGCATTCATTAGCGAACCTCAGGCACTTTGGCTGTTTCTATCTGCGTATCTATCTATCTAGCCAGCTGCCTACGTCTGGGTGCCCTCCTGGTCATCCCCATAACTTGTACACCAAAATTAGCATAGCAGGGGATCAGTGTATGAGGGACAGGATTCACTGTCATGCCACGAATAACGCAACACGCCTGTCGGGTACATAATTAAACCTTTTCTATTAGTCACGTGCAGTGCTGGGCAGTATCTAAGATACATGTATCTTCGATACTATCTTAGATACTTTTTGGGTATCTTGTATCTGTATCGCGATACGTCTCGCAAAACAAGTATCTGTATCTGTATTTCCGATACATTAAAGAATGTATCGTGTATCTTAAGATACAAGATACTGCGATCGCATCACCACCGTGCGAAGCAATAAACTTTGGCGGAGCTCGAGCTTCTCAAGCTGATACTGCTGCCACTAAGTCCCCGGAATAAAACTAAAGGCAGTGACATTATTTTATCTTTCCGCAAGAGTTTCCCAGCGAGGATAGGCGATAAGCTCTGAGCGTCCCTATATATTGGTTTAGCAGAGTTACGAGGTGGCGCTCGCCTCGTCTTGACAGACAAGCGCGCGAACGTCTGCGCCCAGCCGAATTTTTGTTTAATCTTTTTTTTTTAGTTTTGTCAGTACATGACACTTGGCACTTAGCCACTCTCCTGTGCCGCGTACTACAATGCGTGCGGCGTCTTTCGCACACATGCTGATGCCGCTGTAATGTCATTATCGAAGTTCCTCTTGTGTGATGCTTCGTCACGAAGTCTGAAGAATGCAAGAATGGCGGTTCACTTTGCCTCTCGTGGCTTTCACACTTCGGCGATTTGAAAGATCTCGTGAATGTAAGTTTGTATTACATGCAATGAGATTGACTTATATGCAAATAAGATTCTAACAGCCATAGCGCCAACGGTACCGATGCTGGATTTAAGAGAACAAGCATTCATCTAACAGAAGCTATCTTGGCGTATGTCTGTTTTTTTTTCTATGAAAAGGGTTTTTAAAATCATAATTTGATTGTTAGCGGAAAATATTTCTCAGCTGGTCCTTCTTTTCCGTCCCGTACATTACCTATGTCTCTATATTGTTATTTTCTGCCGATCTGCTTACTGCAATATGCCCTTAACGTGCTGCCAATGTAGGCTCCCCGCTTTATTCCTAGTTTTAACTGTTTGCGTCATTTCTGCTGCTGTTGTTCTTTAAGTGCAATATAAGTTTATATACTTATATACCACTTGAATTTACTGTTATGTAAAGGTGATGTTGAGAACAAATATATAATAATCCGGGCGCGCCTGGAGTTAGAGTAACGAAAATTCTGCTAACTGCTAAGTAAATTAGCAATTTTGAGTTTGCATTATAATAACGTAAATTATTAGGCACCATCTTAAATAAGTTGGCAAAGATATTCGAGAAACATGGTTATACCAAATGCTCCGTTTTTACAGTGAAAGCTGTTATGAGATCAAAACAAGGGTCGTTTTTGGCGCCGTAGTTGTCCGCCGCCGCCGCCCGTATCCGTAACCACTATCGCGCGAAATTTAAAAAAAAAACGAAATAAGAAAAAATATCCAGGAGAGAACGAGGTTCGAACCTGGGCCCTCTGCGTGGGAGGAGCCCAGTATTCTACCTCAGACCCATGCCGGTGCTTGAAACAGATTCGCAAAAAGACCCTATACAGGCTTCATGTCGGGAAGGAACCACATTAACATATGTAATGTAGTGTGGTAGAAGAGCGAAATAACAACCAGGCGTCACACAATGCGAATTGCGCAACGGGTGGGTTGTTGAATGCTTCCAACCCATTACAAAGGGCTCTGCCATGATTGTTCATCGTCATCAGCCACAGCATCAACAAAGTGCAGATAATGCGTTACGGGTGTTTAGCGGGTACCACGCTTCTCCGCAGAATGACAAAAATGGCATAGTGGCTGCTTCCCTACATCCCAAAAATTATGATTTATAGCGTAGTGGGCTCCTCGCAAGTGCACTTGTATTGGTTGCCAAGGAAGCTTATAAGGCCCCCATGATCCATTTCCTCGGGGTCTCAAAAAGTTCTTCCCCCCTCTCTCTCTTTCTCTCTCTCCCTCTTTCTTACGTTAACGTATGCTATAAAGCATGGTGGGAGAGTTAAATAACGACCGGGTGTCACACAATGCGAATTACGTAACTAGTGGGTCGTTCAAAGCTTCAAACCCATTAGAAAGAGCTCAGCCATAATTCTTCTTCGCCATCAACCATCGCATTAACAAAGTGCACATAATGCCTTACAGATGGTACCTCGCTTCTCCGCAGAATGACGAATATTATCGTGGTGGGTGCTTCCCAACTTCACAAAAATTATGATTTGTGGCGTAGTGGGTACTTTGTTAGCGTACTTATATTGGTAGTGTTATGACTGGCAGTCGGTGGCGTCGCACTGACCATGAGAATCGGCGGGCGAGGCGTTCTCACACTGCTAGAACACCTGCATCTTTCCTGGAAACGGCGTTCCCGGGACGGCAAAGCCGGAGACAATGTGCCACCTGGGCTTGAATTGGTATGCTGCCGAATCGACATGACCTGTATCTTTAGACAGGAGTCGCCGCAGACCCTTTTCTGCCCTTCGGGGAAGAACTGCAGGAGCAAGCACGTTCTGCTCTTCGGGGAAAAGAAGAGTACGAGGAACGAGTCCGAGGAACCTGTCGCCTTGCTTCCCCCACAAGCGTGCCGTTGACCACCTGATCCTTGCTGTTTCAAGAGTGCAACGACCCCTCAGCGACAGTGAAATGGACTGCGCCATGGTGGGTGGGGTCGTGTGTGCGATTGGTGGTCATCAAGAAGGAGGAGCCAGCCGGAGGGGTTAAAACGACGGTGCTGAGGGAGAAATGGGGCTCTGAGCCCTCGGTAGCAGGCTCATCCAATTCGCTCGTCGCTGAACTCTGACCTTGTCACGATGTAAATTGAGTGTACGAAAAGTGCCAGTAAACTTGTTATTGTTTTCCCATCTTGCTAGCATCAGTTCCTCAACCCGGAGACTCGACTACGCTACCAAACGGAGTCCGGGTACGACGCTGCCCTATCGTAGCAACAACCTGGTTGCCGAGAAGGGATGGATCGAAATACCCAGGCACGACAGTAGACACACTGAGAGAGTTTATAACGGGCTCTAGAAATGCCGCTCTTTCAGCTTTCGCTGTGACTGTGCTGCGCTTTCCGCGCTGGCCTGGCGTTTTTTTTTTCTTCTCATGAGCGTCCCAAAGAGTCGTTTTACGCCATTTTAGATGCGAACAATCTTAAGGCGGAGCTCAATCCGGTGGTGGTGTGCGGCGTGACCACCCTTACTGCGCATGCGCATACCCTCTTCACACACCTCCTCTCCACTCCCCCTCACCATTCCCCCTGTCCTCTACCCCTCTCCCCTTTCCCCTCTCCCATACCCCTCTCCAATTTCCCTCTCCCATCCTCCTTTCCACTCTTCCTCTGAAACGCGGGCTAGAAATGCCGAAATTCTGTCCTGCGCAACGTCGCGATGAGCTCGAGCGCATGCGCGTCCCCTCCTCTTCTCTCTCCTCTCCTACGCTGCCCCCCTCTCGCCCGCCTGTCGACCGCGTTCCCCGCTCGCCCTGTGAGAATTAACGGCCAGGCTAGATGGAAGATACGACGCGCGTAGCGTTCCTCTTCGCATTCCACGAGGCGAGGTCGGTAGCATGCCCAACGAACGCCAACGGAACGCGATCGTGCAAGTGCTCCGGTTTCGCATCGCCTCATGGTCCCCTTTAGCGGGAGATGGTGTAATTTTTCATAGGAACTGAATTTAATTGTCGTAGCTATTAGGGGTTGCCCGCCGCGGTGGTCCAGTGCTTATGGCGCTTGACTGCTGGCCCGAAGGTCGCGGTAGCCGGATTTTGATGGAGGGAAAATGGTAGAGGCCCACGTTCTCATATGAAGGTTTTAGAACCCCATGTGGCCAAAATATCTGGAGCCTTCCATATAGCGTCTTTCTTATGATATCGTGGTTTTCCGACGTAAAACGCAACAATTATTATTAGCTCTTGGGGGTGCCTCCTGTATCGTGTTTCTATACTTATTCGCTGTGTTTGATACGGAACCGCTTTCCTATTTTACTTAGATATATTTGTTTTCGTTGTTTAGGCTTCTCTGAATCCTTTTACTGCTGCTAATCACCAGGTAATCGGATCTATAGGTATCAATAACGTGAATAGCGGCGGTGTCCTGCAGCTCTTTGCGCAACTGTACAATACGTATTAAATGTTTCTGGGCTGCAGGTGTTCTTGGTTACGTACACCTGTCCGGTGATCCGTCATTGCGAAAACCGTAGTATGTTTGCCGGCAAAGTAGAACTCGACAGCTGTATTTGCACCATCGTGCGGAGGCTTCTTATTAAGTTCATATGGTTACTTGACAACCCGCTTGCTGGTCAGCAAGCAGAGCAGCGACTATCTCCCATCAGTTACAAAAGCTATAAGCAAGAACCGCTATCAGCGAAATGTATAAAGAGATGTCATGTTAAGCAGCTAAAACAACGCCAATAAGTTGTTTTGGAATGAAACGGATATATATCTTGAACAAGAAGTACAAAACGTTTGAGACACTAACAGAGTTTTCATTCAAATGAAACACAATTCGTCGCAGTTAATAAATTTTCAAGCGAACATTTATGAGCATAGGCGTTTAATGCTCGACTATGTAGATGTATATTAACAAATTTGAGAATCTATCGAAGTATCTTAAGATACAATTGGAATGTATCGTATCGGATGCAGTAAGTGTCGCAGTATCTTGTATCAGTATCTCAAATACTTCTTGCTTGAGTATCTTGTATCGTATCGCGATACAATTTCAAAGTATCTTTGCCCAGCCCTGGTCACGTGTGGCACATACCCGCATACCACAGTTCATGTTATGTGGGTATCTGCCACAGGTATTACACAGTCTCAATCAACGCATTAACGGCGAACATACACATTGAAACCCAAGGCAAATGAGGGTGCTGAAGGCAGAACTACTCTGGAAGAAGCTCGACTGTTACCCACGCGTCTACGTGGTCTGCCAGAATGACGCACTGTTCTCTTCATTTCATATTATTCTGGGCCATGGCCTCATGCTGACCGAGTATGACGCCAGATTGAATGAGAGCCTCTTTGTTACGCGCAAGGAAGCCGCCGGCAAATGCCCTCACGGCATACGGCTATACACAGCAATGCGGACGTCGACCGCTATACCGCACGTTGCATCGACGCTGCGGACGACGTGTTATGTCATCCCGCATGCGATGACATAACTCGCTATAAGAATGACCAGGTATACAGCGATACAGCGATACAGCGATGCCCTGACCAAGGTGGCCAACGCAAGCGACATGGGTACCCTGACGGCCACAATTTCCCTGAGCATAGGCAAGCCGTTAGTGATTTATAGCTATCGATAGTACTAGTGATGCCATCGATATATGAGTCACTATCGAACTATTCATGGTAAAAAAAAAACTATCAGTAGTAAGTTTGATAGTAATATCGATAGTGTAAAATTAACCGCGCGAACTCACTGCAGCGTAAACTTTGTTCCCCTAGTGCGTGGTATTGGTGGAGCAGGCTGGAGGGCAAGAAATTTTACATGCTTATGTTCTTTCATGAGAATGCCTGGCTTACACATGATAATTAAGTTTAAATATTCCTCTTCAGCGGAGAGGCAGCCGTTACAAATGGCGGAATTACGTAGCTCCAAATTTAAGTCGCATTTCTTAATTTCAAAATAACAATTTCAAGTACTAACAGTGCGCGTTTGACGTCTCAACATAAAACTACAAATAACTTACTTATTCGTAAGATGTAACTGCTTACTTATGAATGTAATATTTTATGGGCATATTCCAGCCTTTTCGCTGCGGAAATAATTTCTTTTGTTAGCGAAAATATTGCTCACGCAATAAACGAACTGATTATTGCTTACACTATGTTTTTACAACACCGCCGGCTAACAAGAGCATAACTATGCACAGCACTATGGATAGTATTATCTATTGCAATACCAGCGATGATACTATCGATTGCACTATCGATAATACTATCAATAGTTTATCGATAGTAGTACTATCAATACTTGCTTTACCCTATCGATAGTTTCAAAAAGCTATCGATGCTATCGATAGTAAATTTACCGATAGTTTTGCATCACCTGAAGCCGTACACGATCACGGCCAACATCGACGTAAGCGATGGCCTCGTTAATGAAAACATGGGCACCTTGTGGCACATGGAGCGTTACGAACACGACAAGCTCGTGCGATTGTGGCTTGAATTTCCAACGTCCACGGTAGGCATTGCGGTCCCAGCCAGGACGAAGCACATCACTACCGCACGCCCCTCAATATTATTGAAATGGGTGCCCGTGGTAATGCGTACCACCACAACCAGGATATACGCCAGAAAAATATATCGTGTAAGATGACACAGTCGTGGTTCGACTCCTGTCAAAGGACCTTTTCCTATAGTTTTTTTTTTCTTTTTCATCTGATGCCGTTCATTTTGCTAACTTATTTCCGTAACGGATATACGTCATGATAGTCTTGATGGACCCTGGCATAAAACACTTTCGTGTTAAATCTTGACACTCTGCTCACAGAAACTGGCATGCTAGCACTTCTTGAAACCTGGAGTGATGAGCCCACTGTGTCGCCCAGAGCAGGCGGCTTCAGTGCAGGCGCAGAGGGCTGGGTACATATAGAGCACGGTGATACGCAACTTCAACATAGGCTGCATCCCACTTCGCCGACCACCCGACACACAGCATACACACACACAAGCAGCGGAATCGGCGAGCTCTATGTTGCACACATTAACTACAATAACAAAGACATAGCGCGCAGCGCCATCTACCCGGGAACTTTCGAGAACTCCTTCCACACATGCACATGGGTTCGTGAAACGCGCGCGAGTTCTCCATCACAGCGGACAAGTATGAGCACTACATATCGGCTTACCGCGTCTGGTGTTGTTAATACGCTTGTTGCTGTTCGCATTGTTACACAACTGTAAACAACTGGTTATGTATCACATGTGCAGCTCTTCAAGATATGTGAGTGCGTATACCGTTTGCACATATATTTAGAGTCATTTCGTAAGGTCTCGTTGAATGTAAAAAAAATACACCCCAGTCACCTTCCCGCCGCATGCTTAGCATAACATCGATTTCCACGGTACGTGGGGTCTGCCGAATTTTTTGAACCTGTTATATAAAGAATGAGTATTTCGATTGTGTGGTTCTTACGGCTATCTGACTCACAGAGTTTACCATTTAATGAGAATTTTTCATGTATCATTTTCCGTTTTATTTCGTCCTAGGCGTGCCCTTATGTTCTAAACTGGAAAGCTACAAATATCGATCGCTGGAGAAATGCAAAAGTGTCACCCCCCCCCCCCCCCCCCCCCCAAAAAAAAAAACAGAGCAGCAACATTTAGTTTTTTATGGCTATAGAAAACGAAACTAAAGAAATGGGGACTGCGATGTTTACAACCCTCCAAATATCATCAGCATGGACAGCGCAAATGAGTATAGATCCCTGAACGCGGAAAGGAGGGCGCTCCTTCTATGTTGTTCTCCCAGCTTATGTTGTTCTTTACTTGCTCCATTCGACATCATATTACAGAGGCACTCTGCGCTGCACAGGCACCATTTCAGGGTCGTTAGAGTGAAGCGCATCCGGTGTGCTTGTTAACATCGAGCCCGGGAGCAGCGCGAGCGTGTAGCCGGCACCCGCCGTACGGGCCAACACGGTAGCAAGCTTCTCCCCGTATTGATAGCCCATGCTTTTTATATTGTGCTTAGAAAACTCTGTCCTTGTTAGCCTGTTCATTATAAAGCACAGGCTACGCCTACTTGGGAGCCTCCCTTTTACGAAACATGTTCGACGCTTCTTCACGCCATTAAATTGAAAATACGTTAAACATAAAGACGAGCATACCGTCAGTTTCTTTTTTGTTAATTAGCTGGATTTGAAAGAGCCAAAAAGTATGAAATGTCCCAAAAATCTGCACCCTGTGGAAAAATCCGAGAGCCCGCCACGCGTGCCATTTTTTTCGCTGCCTGGACAGATATTTTACGCTACTTATACGCCAATATCATGACGAGTATGGAAAGGCGGGTATTTTGATAAGGCCCACGGCAAGTAATACGAGAGTGTATTTCAGGCTATACATATTCGTAGCGGTGCAGCGACTAAACACGCCGGCAAAGAGACAATGACAAGCGTCCGTTTATTTCATTTATGCCCTGATAAATATTATTATTGTTCAGCCTGCCCGACCTTCAACACTCGTATATTTAGTAAATCACATGAAAGCGTGCCAGATGCACACACACACCTGTACGCTTGGTCACTGACACACTACTAACCTTTCCTTGTGAAAAAACGTGAAGAGACCGTCATGGACCTATGTATATCTGAAATATATTCTTACTTAATATTCATAAGCGCAGTTGACACGAGTCGTGGTGGCCATTAAAGAGGTAGCCACAAGACGCGAGTTTTGCAAGAGCTACGCAGAATTCGATGATGGCAATTTC